>NC_007262.2:0-80000 GCF_000002725.2 Leishmania major strain Friedlin | reverse complement strand
CCGGAGCAACTTCGTCAGGTGCTGAAGGAGCCCTCGCTGAAAGATGCCCTCTGTGATGGCCTGGGCCACACCTTGCTGGTTGATGCCGACATCAGCCGGTGTGAAGAGCAACTCCGGAATCAAGAAGCGCTCCTGACAGAGCAGGAGGTGCTGCAGCGCCGCGGCGTCCACGCCACTCGTCTTTGGCAGGCGCGACGGCAGCTCCGCCTCTAGCACACCGAGGGGGAGGAGAGCCGGTATCGTGGGTAGGTAGTAGCGGATCGGTACATCTGGTGAGGTCAAAACACCCGCCACTGGTGCGCCGGGCCTCTGGGATCGGGATGCTTGCCCGTCGCCGCTGCCGCCGTCTTCTCTCCGCAGCGTCGACAATGCACCCGCAGCCGCCTCCACCTCATCCCGGGTTCTGCCCTTCCACAGTGCAGCATAGCGCTGGAGACTGCGCCGCGGGTGCCGTGCCACGACGCAGCACTGCTCCTTGACGTGGTTGATGAGCCATGTGTCCTCTATCACGTTCATCTGCGAAAAGCTGATGTACTCCTTCAGTCGGTTAGTGAGCACCTTGCCACCCACGTCGAGGCGCACAACGGAGCTGTACACAGGGATGTAGTTCACGTAAGGGACGACGGTGGTGGCAGAGAAGCCGACATCCACCATGATAGCCATGCCGCCACCAGTGGCGCTGCTGCCAGAGCAGCCGGGCGACTCTTGCGCATCGGTGTCGACCGTGCTGCGGGGACGCTTGCGGGCAGCGCTGGAAGGGGCCGATGCGCCCCTCGCAAACTTGTAGGCGATGAGACTCATAAAGCTGCTGCTCACGACTGTGACAGAGCCGAAGCGAAAACTACGTGTGCACAGTAGCCAGAGCAGCTGCGCCACCGCCTTCGGGGCGGCGAAGGGGACCACCAGCCATACATCCACCTCCTCCTCCGACTCGATGGAGAAGTGCTGGAGCACGTGCTCCCACACACGCGCCTGCAGGCCACCATCCACGACGAAGCCGCGGTCCACTGGCCGGCGCACCATGAGCCCGTGATAGTGCGGCAGGTGATCAAGCTGGTCACCCATGATACCTGTGCCAGCGTACACAGCAGCCCCTACACAGTTCGGCACGACAAGCACCTTGGGTGCAGGTGCGACAGTAGCGGCCGTCGCCGCCGCCTCCCCATGCGTCGAGCTGCTTGTGAGTGCTGAGGCATGTGTCGCTGCCGACCTGTTGCTGGTGTCGGCCGAGGCGGGAAGGTAGAGAGCCTTGACGCTGTAGCCCCCGTTGTCAATGAACAGTTGCACGCGCGGCATGATCTACACGTGTAGACTTTGGCGCTGGTGTTCCTCACCCTCCCTGCTGTGGTGGCTTCGTACACCGAGCTGATGCGCACGTATGTGTGCAGAGGGGAGGGAGGGGGGAAGAAGAAGGGAGGGGAGGGGAGGGGAGAGGCAGAGAGGGGGTGGCCGGTGACAGGGACGGATTTGAGGGGAGGAGGATGGGAGGAGGAGGGGGGGGGGCGGCGATATGCACAGCAGGAGAGGGGGTGGAGAAGAGGCCCCCCTCTTTCCCTACCCCACCCCCGAAGGATGCATTGGAGCGATAGGACGTAGAGCGTCGCCCTTGTCATCCACGAAGCAGCCAGGTGAAGTTGCACACGCATGCACACGAGAAAATGGCGAGGTGGGGCTGGGGTGGCGGTGGGGAGCGAGGAGGAGGAGAGAGAAGCGGCCGATGACGCATGTGTTTGCATGTTTGTGTTGGCCGCCTGCCGTCGAGCAGCAGAGAGCGAGATGGGCTGGGAAGCACTCTTGTACATTCAAGCAGCGAGAGAGAGCTGCGGGGGCGGTCAGAAAAGGGCGGCTCAAGAACACAAGTGAGAGAGAGGGAGAGCCACACCGACACACACAAGGACGTGCGCGCGTAAGGTAGAGGACCTTCATCCTTGTTGCTCTCTCACAGGCGCTCCTCTCCCTCGGCGGGCATCAGCAGTTGGATGATGTCGTCTACCATAATCATACCCTCTCCGTCCTTCTCCACGTCGCACAGTATCTCCTCCGCCTCCTCCTGCGAGATGCGAGCGCCAAGGTTGACGAGGATGTGCCGCAGCTGCGTCGTGGTAAGGTAGCCGTCTGCGTCATCGTCCAAAACCTTGAGTGCCGCGTAGAGCTCCTCGGGGGTGGTGCGTTGTGGGTAGAGTTTTTCGTACAGCGCCAGCGCGCTCTCCTGCGATACACGTCCTTGCTCCTCCGGGTCGACAAGGGCGATGTAGCCTGCTATGTCGCTCTGCGCCGGGTAGAGCCCGATGGCACGCAGGTAGGTCCCCAGCTCATGACTGCCGATGAAGCCGTCCGAGTCCTGGTCCAGCAGCAGGAACTGCAGAGCCGCACAAGTGCGCTGTGCCTCCGACAGTACGCTCATAATGCTTTGTGCGATGGTACCAGGAAAGCTTGCTGCGTCAGCGGAAAGAAGGGCGGTGAGAGCACAGTGGCGGCGCTGGTAACGAGTGGCGTGGCTGTATCGCACGTGTGTGTGCGCTGTGACATTGTTGACGGAGCATGTGGCAGAGAAAAGGCGGATCGAGTTAGGCGAGTGCGGGCATGCCGCCAGGGGGCGGGGTGAGGCGCCTAAGCAAGAAACAGAATCCGCCGGTGGAGTGAAAACATGTGCGCGCGCATGGCTCGGCGCGCGTCCTCCCCACCGCTACGGCGCCGTAGTACGATGGCATGTGCGTAGGTGCCTTCTGTGTGCGTGTGCGTGTGCGTGCGCTTACCTCCATCTCTGCACGCGTGCGAGGCATGCCGCAGTAACGCGAGACCGCCGCGCATATGGCGCTCTTGAAGAGCCGTCACGATGATTGTGGGGCTGAGATGCCCCGCCCATACATGCTAAGGCGAGGGGACGTGCCTCGGCTCTCGGTAATGGGTCCTGTGCGAGTACGTGAGTGGCCAGCTGTACATGACGCGGCCACAACCGCTCCCCCTCGCCCCTCTCAAGGCGCCTGTAATTGGTTCGGGGCAACTGGCACGGTGGAAGGGGAAGAGGGAGGAGAGGGGCTTCAGAAGAAGCCGAGGACCACCTCCGCTAAGCGGCACACACGGTCCACGTCGGATGCATCCTCCTCGTCTACTGCTTCACAGTGACCGAAGTATTCGAGCAGTCCACTCACCAGCTGCGGCATCGCACAACGCTCTAGGAGGAAGTGCCACGTATCTTCTTCCGCGGCGGATGCGCCGCTGTGCGGGTGGTGGCCACGCGTGGGATGCCACTGAAGAAGGCTGGGACGCAGCACAGCCTTCGTCCCACGGTGGTGCGGCTCGCCGGCAATGTCGGTGGCGCTGGGTGACGGCGCGGCTTCGGGCGGCTGAGGGTACATGGCGTACATGTTGAACGCGCCACTACTCTTGCCACCACCGCCACGGTGTCCGCTGTCCACGACCATGAGCAGCGACAGCAGCAGCGCCAAAATGAGCTCCAGCATCTCAAGCTGCGGGCGGCGCAGCAGCAATTCGCGCAGCGTCAGGGCTAATGAGCGGCGCTGAAGGGCATCCAGCAGCGGGATAAAGTAGCCAACGGTCTCTGCGATCTCCCGCCACACACCCACCGCGTACGGCAACACCCCACGCAGCTGCTGCAGTGCGCCGGCGTATGCGCCATGCTGGAGAAGCGGTACACGATTTGCTGGGTGCTGCGCGCACACACGCCACACGTGCAGCACACCGCGAGCAATGCACAAGTTCTGACGGTGGCGGCGAAGGGCGCCATGCAGCACATCAAGCACACCGTCGCTGTGGGCGAGAATGTCAGCGAGGGATGTGGGAGTGCCTTCTTCGCTATCGACCTCTGCCTCGAAGGGCCACGGAAGGTCCACCAGGGCGGCACAGAAGGATACGCCCTCCACCTGCAGCGGCACCGCGTCTGGGTGACGCCGCATGGCGGACTCCATCTGGTACACTAAAGTGGTTTCATGAAGAGCGACAACCAGGGGTGCAACGCGACGGCGCAGCGACACGCCACCGTCCAAATTATCATCGTTGCCGTTGTCGCTGCCCACGCACGCGGTCCCGTCCTGCACCAGCGCTGCGGTCGCGGTGGAAAGTGCTTCGACAAGCACTGGCAACACGCCCTTGTGCTGCTCCAAGAACTCCGCCAGCATGGCAAGCAGTGGGTCGAGCCCCTCCGGCAGCGGTACCATCGAGTTCACTTGCTCCCGGTACGCCCAGACGTCGACCATCACACGGCGTGTTTCATATGCGGTTTGGCGGTGTCGCAGCATGGGCTGCACCACACGCAGTGCCTGGGCCACGAGCTGCGGCCGCTGGCTGCACAGACATGCGACCACCGCTTCAGGAGCCTCCGTCTCTGCGAGGCGACTTGGCTCGTCCTTGAAGGTGAATGCCTCTTCGATGGCCCAGTAGCGCACCTGGTCTAGCAGATCGACCAGTACCGCGACGCGATCCAGCCCGGCGGCGGTGGAGGGGATCGCAATGGCTGACGCGTACCCACTGGGTGGGTGGCGCTGCCCACACAGCTCGAGCCGTATGCGCTGTATATGCTCCTCCACCACCGAGAGTGCGGGTGGCTGCTGTGGCGTGGCTGCCTCGTCGCCGCCATGGCCGCCGCGGACTATGTCGGACGTGCCGACGTTAACCTCATGCAGCATTTCTTTTGGCGCGAGCAGGCGACAGAAACAGGCGCGCTCGTGTTGCTGCGACGTGTGTGTGTGTGTGTGTGCGTTGGGGTGAGGCGGGTGAGCGAGAAGGCGAGATCGAGTGAGGCATGAGGGAGGGCGTGAGGACGGTGGGTGGGTGGGGGTGAGACGAATCGCCAGAGCCGGCTGAGGCCGTTGTGCCACCGACTGACATGTACCCACATCGCAGAGGGGGGGGGGAGGCGAGGGGGTTAGAGCTGGCGTGCTCGTGTGTGCGTGTGGGGGTGTGCGCAGCACGTGGCACACCTCACGTGTGACGCAACATCACAACTTTAGCCGCTGAATTCCCACACAGGCGAGGCGAAGAGACTCACGAGGCGGAGGGGCGGGCGGGAGGCTGTGCAGTCGCGGGTTGCGGTTGGGATAGATGGCGAGCAATACACCGGACAGACCTGCCGTAGTTGGAGAGCGTCGCAGCGGAAGGATGCGAGCGCATGTGTAGGGGGGCACAGGAAGGTGCAGCGAAACAAAACTGACGACGGCGCACCACTGGCGAGTTGTGCAAGGAAAGGAGAGAGACGTGAGGCAGCCCCTGGCGCTGCGTGTAGCCAGCGCGCACGGATATGTTGGATGCGAACGTAGACAACAGCGAGGAAAAGAGTGCCTTCACCGCCGTGCCGCTGCCTCCCCCCTTCGGCCGCCCTTCTCTGTTGCACAAGTGCCCGCGCGCTATCAAGGCACTCGCGCTGCACCAGGCGCTGCTGGAGACGGGGTGGTGGTGGCCGATGGCCCAACAGCCATCTTGTCTGCCATGTTCAGTATGTTGATGGGCGTCTTGCCGTCTGTGACGACGAAGCCCTGCAGACCCAGCTCGCCAAGAAGCTTCGCCTTCAGCTCCGGCCCTGCGTTCGCAATCGCGATGAGCGTCTCACTCCCGAGTGAGGCCATGATCTGCTCGTACTTGGTCGCTTCGATGTCAGACAGCTTGCGGATCTTGTCGATGGCGAGGTTGTTCAGGGACTGGCGGTGTGCGAGGTCCAGCACCGCCCGCTTGCGCAACACCTCCAGCTCTGTGTCCATGCCGACGGAGTGGGCGGCACAACGAATCGGTGTGGCGTCTACCTCTCCCTGCGCCTCTGCCAGGCGCGCGGCGCTCTCGGCCAGAGCCTGCGCACGACTGGCGCCGGCCTGCTCCAGCGCCGTGTTCTCGCCCATCACGCGCAGCAGCTCTGTGCGTTGCTGCTCTGCCTTGGCGCGGTCATGCATCACCTGCAGGTCCAACGCACCCTTCGCCTCCTGCTCGAGGAGCGCCGCTTGGTGAGAGGCGTCGCTCTCCTGCGCCTTGGTGATTATTTCCACCGCGAGCTGCACGCTCTTCGCCAGCGCGGTCCGCGTCTTGATGTTCACCGGCTCCACGCTCTGCACATCCACCGTCGTGATGTAGAGGCCGTTTGCGGTGAAGCACAGCGAGTCGCCGTGGGAGACGATGGAGCCGTCCTCAGCCGGCGTGAAGATCGCCTGGCGAATGAGCGTCGACGAGTTGCAGTGGAAGAACTCGAAAGCCTGCCCCGCAATCGCCGACCGCACACGACTCGCCAGTGCCTTGCACGCCTCCCCGATGAAGTCCGGGATGGTGAAGGCCAGTTCTGGGTCCACTCTGCCCGCCTTGCCGTTCGAGGCCACGGAGCCAAACTCCCAGTTGTAGGCGAGGTGAAGCCGCAGACGGGCGTGGTCGCGGGTCTCGACTTCGATGATGTCGGCCATGTAGTCCGGCCCAAGGTAGAGGCTCAGCGAGTGAATTTGTTGCGGTTCCTTCGGACGTCCGCCGGAGAGGGAGAGCGGGGTGAAGTGCTCATGCGGCTCCAGGAACACCGTGGCGGGGCCGGCCACAACGCGGCTGAGGCCGGTGCTCGTGTCGTAGAGGCGCACCAGCGTGTTGTGCTCCACGTTGGCGGTGATGACGTGATAGCGACTAATGTGGCGCGAGAGGCGCGGCGGGTGCGCGTTGCGGGTAGCGGCGTCGAGCAGCTGCAGCTCGTCCGCGCACTCGTCCCTATCCATGAAGTCGTCATCCGAGTCGAGGCTCTCGCCACTGCTGCTAGCGCTGTAGCAGCCACCCCCGGCTACCTCAGCGGCGGCGGTGCTCGACGCTTGCATGTCCCACTCCGCCCGCGTGGCCGCCCAACCTTCCTCCAGTGAGGATTCAGCCCTCTCCTTGGCGGACATGTCCGTTACCCGCAGCGATTGCCGCGGCTCGGCCAGAAGGCGACGCACGTACGCACTGATGGGGCGCTCCCACAGCTGCTCGTCGGCGCCCAGCATGAACGGCTTGCCAAAGGCCGAGCGCACCTTGCCTGTGTGGATGTTGCGCACGTAGACACCGCAGTTCTCGTCGACCTTGATGATGCGCCGCCGCTCCACCACCCGCGCGTATACTGGCGGAATGTACTGCCGCGGCCCGTGAACGAGCCAACGCGAGCCGCCTTCTCGCACGGTTCCATCTGCCTCCGTGTACGTCTGCAGGGCGACATGCAGCAGCGCCTCGTCCTCACTCAGCACCAGCGCTGTGAGAGGTTTCGTGCAGTACTCACCGGGCTGCAGCATGAAGCTCTGCTTCCCCACGCGAACCTCGGCTTGGTGCAGCCTTGCGGTCCCCTCGGCGCCGATGGGGTTGATCACAACGCAGTACTGCGTGGCGCTGAGGTGCACCTGTCTCCGCCGGCCCCGAAACGTCTCATGCGGCCGTGGGAGGTACGTTCCGTCCTTGGTGTCCGCGTACGAGATGAGGTACGGCTTCTGCGCCTCGCGGGCAACCTGCAACTCCTCATCGTAGAAGGCTTTGTAGGAGACGAACGTGAGCGCCTCGAAGCTGGCCAACACATACGCGTCACGCATCTGCAGCGTCACGGCGGGGTGGGCAAAGAAGATGCCGTGCGCCTGCACAACCCACTGCTCTCCAGCCACGCGGGGCACACCGTCATCGTCCACGAAGTCGTACTTGGCCGACAGGTAGCACACCTGCGGTGGGGAGACGTACACACCTGTCACCTTGCTCACGATGCGCTCGTCAAGTCGTGGGGTGTAGAGGCCAGGTCCTTTGAAAAGAAAGCACTCCTGGGCGACACGGTGCACTGTCGCACCCTTAACGGGATCCACAACGTCATGCGGTGCGAGTGCTTCCAGGGTGAGCGCCTCTGAAGCCGTCAGCAGCGGCATGGGCGATGGCTCGTCGACAGTCTCGCCTGGCAGGAGCGGGAACGGCGACTCGTCGCAAAAGCGTAGCTCACTGCTGCCGTATGGCACCTTCCAGCGGCTGTACGGCAGCGCCGCCAGACCCGTGATGGACCCGGGTGAGCTGCGCAGCAGCGTGTACACTAGCGGTGCATCGGCCTTATCTTTGAGGGAGGCCGGTACCGCGTGCATCGGATTCTTCACCGTGACGCATCGGCTGGGCGGCACCACAACGCATGGCTGCGGTGTTTCGTGCAACTGGCGGTGATGGTCGTACAGGGTATAGGTGATGGGACCGACAAGGGTGAGCACCTCACACGTGTTCGTGTCCTCCACGTGCAGGTACTCGTGCGGCATCAGTTTCACTACGGATGTTGTGCTCATCGTCTTCGCCTTGCCGTCCAGGGCTGTGTTCGTGTTTTCGCATGTGTGACTGTACTTCGATTTCTCTCTGACTGCGAGCAGGAGGGAGCTTGCCAGACGAAGTGGTGGCAACGAAGCAGGCACACACCGTCGTAGAAGTGTGCGCAGCTCCCGTCCTCGCCGTCTTCTCGCCGATGATTGTGTACTCCGGAGAGCGAGCGACAAGGTGGTGACTTGGCGTGGGTGTATGTGCGCGCGCCTGCACAACATGTGTGTTGGTGGGGTCGAGGGAGGAGAAGGGAGGGGGAAGTTGCACCTAGAAGGAGGCAACGGCGATAGCAAGACGTACGCATATCGAGCCATCTCCTGTTTCAACGCCGCAGGAGTCGTGAGGGCACCGTGTCTCTCTCCCTCTCTCTCTCTCTCTGCGGAGCCCCATCCGGTAAGACGACATGCACCGCACAGACACACACCCTAGTGCCCCTCCACTCCTGAGAGGGAGGAGGGAGGGGGAGGGAGGCGGAACGTGCGCGAGTGGTGATACCAACAGGCTGCGATGACCCAAAAAAACATCATGCGCAGAGCATGAAGCGAAAAGGAACACTTGATGACGAGGGAACGGAAGGCATGGCCACGGGGGCGGGGCGGGAGGGGGGGGGAAGCCGTCCGCATACCGCCGCTCTCCGCCCACACAAAGGCGGAGAGAGAGAGGGGGGGGTTCTATAGACACATCAACGGGAGCGAACACAACACCACAAGAAGTCAGACAACAGCGGGATGAGGCGGTGGTGGTGGCACGCGCAGAGAGAGAGAGAGAGAGACATGCACCCACATTGACTGGGACACGCTCTTGATGACGATGCGCAAGTGCAGTAGAGCGGCCACCCGCCTTAACTCACCATGCAGTGCCCCGCTCACTGCAGCACGGTATCGGTGCCCACCGCCGTCCGCACCGCCAGAGCCAGCAGGCCGAGGAAAGAGGATGCACTGTCGGCATCGTAGCACTCCGCACCACAACTGATGCGTAACGAGGTCATGAAGATGTGCACCGCGAGCCAGTAGTCCTCCGGCATCACTCCGAGGTCGCGATGCACACGGCCGATGCCCTCAAGCACTTTGGCGATCTCCGCCCACGGCGTTCCCAACGCCACGCCTCGAAGTGCCGCCACGACGATACGCACGAAGGAGCGAGCGTACATCGTCTCTGAGTCGACGGGTGGGGTGTACGCGCCACCCACAGCATCGCACACCTCGGGCGGCAGAAGCGACGCGTCGCGGCTGCCGCCGGCGAGCTCGTCACGACGCTGAGCCTCGACCTGCTCCTGCTCCCGTGCCACGACTGTCTCCATGTCCGAGAAGAGCGAGCGCACAAGAGGGTCGGGCAGCACGCGGGATACCCCGACCGACACCGTGCGCATGATCTCGTTCAAGAATGGCGCCAGTGCCGCCGGGGGTATCAAGGAGAAGGACTCGCGTGCGCGCAACGCCGTCTTGGCCCGCTGCATCGCGACGACTGGCGAGTCGCCCAAGGTGCGTTGCGTGCTCGTGGTGAAGTTGCGCACCATAACGTCGACGTCACCCACCGGCGCTGCCGAGAGCATTGCCCACGTCCGCAGGCCCTGCTGCTGCAGAGAGTTGGGCAGACTCGAGAGGTCGGTGAGGTAGTCGTAGCTTGCGGAGAAGATGTTCAGCGGATCCTGCGCAATGACGCTGGCGTTTCTCCTGGCAACCTCCTCGATGCGGCTGCGCAACGCATCGGAGAAGTAGTTCCCCTGGCACGGCATGGACGTGATACGCAGGTTGTTGCGCACCAGCCGCAAGAGATGCTCGCCACCGGCCTCGTGAATGGTGTTCTTGGAGAGCGATACGCGGGCGAGGTAGCGGTGGCGTCGGAAGAGGGCGGAGAGGCGCGCACAGGTGAGGTCGCCGAGGTGGTTGCCGTCGGCGTACAGGGCGCGGAGGTTGGCACAGTAGGCCAAGGTGACCAGGAGAGGCGCGAACGCGTCCTCACCGAGGAGCGCTGGTCGCAGGTCCACCACCGTGAGTGTGTTCCAGCGATGGGGGAACGACGCGTCGGCCTCGCGCTGACGCGGCGCCTCGGCGAGTCGCTGCGTCACCACGTTGCTGTGCTTGATGATGGTGTTGCTGTAATAGCCGAAAAACTGCCGGTGGTGCTTATAGAGCTCTGTGAGGGGCATGGCCCCGTACGGGGCATCGCCTCTCTGGGTGAGGGCGAGACTCACCCCCGGCACCGGGTCTGGCAGGCCCAAAAGGCAACGCACGGCATCGTCGGCCTCCAAGGCAAGGCGCACCTTCTCCGCGAGACTGATGACACGAACCATTGCGTACACGCTGAGCGCCACACCACTCACTGCATCACCTCTGCTGTTGCGGTCCCTCACGCCACCGAGCACACCGCTGCTGCTACTGCTGTTATCGTCGCCGGCTCTTTGCGGCTGCGGAGAGCGACGGTCCAGCTCCGCCACGTCCACATCGCCCGTCTCCGACCTCTGGATCGTGTTCGACCACACCGGGATGCGCACAACAGTACACATGTCACGGATGGCAAGGTAGTTGAGTGAGGGCAGAAAGACTTCCTTCGTCCCCACCGGCGTTGCGTCACCGCCGCTGCGCGACATGTCGACCTCGATGCGAACCGAGGCCGAGGCGTAGCTCGGCGCCGGATCGACGTTGTTCGTCGGCGAGTCTAGCTGCAGAAGCGCGCCATCCTGGTCCTCGATCGAGGGCACCTCCTCCACCGCCGCGTCCTGGGCCAGCTTTAGCATGACAGGGAGGAAGGCAGCCTTCTGGCGATGGTGTCGCGGATGAGGGGCACCGCGCTGAGGGGTGAGCGAGCTGGTCGGGCTGGCCTTGAAGTCGGCGGAATGGATCTCGTAGAGGGGCGAGGTAGCGTCTAGACCGAAGACCTCCTCCGTCTTCGCATACGGAGCTCTGGCGGTGGTGTGCAGCTTGATGCGGGCATTCTGCCGCTCCAGCTGCGGCGCCACGGCCTCATCATGCACCTCATGGCCGAGGATGCTGACGGCGATGGAGCCAAAGAAGATGATGTCGCGCCTACCGCTGCTCATTGTGTATGCAGTGGAGGTCGTACCCACACGTCCGTGTGCCCTGCCGCAGGTTTGCTAAGTCGGTCAGGGGCGAGAGCGGCAGGTACGCTGACGCCGAGACGAGCCGAGAGCTGGAGGGAGGGGCGAGACGTGGCACCGCTGGCAGGAGAGGCGGCGGGGCAGAAATATCACAATGCGTGCCCTCCTTGTACTTGTGTGTGGCGGAGCGCGCAACTGTGCACTGAGAGTGTCCCAAAAGCGTGGCGGGGCTTTGGCGACGGAGAGAGAAGGGGACGAGGCGGAGAAAGATGACTCGGAGAGGGCGTGCGTGCGCACATGGTCGGTGCGTCTGCAGGTGGTCATGCACAAACCGCCATGAAACGATCTGTTGCGCTCAGCGAGATTCTCTCACCTCCACATTTCGCGTGCGACTCGGAGAACAACGCCTGGGACGCCAGAGACGAGTCTTCATGGGATGGATATGTGTGTGTGTGTGTGCGTGTGTATGAGCTGGTGCTGCTGAAGCACCCATTTACACAGCTGCGGGACTTGCACCACCACTGCCACCTCCACCACCACCACCCTCTCAGGACATGGAGGGTGCTCAACACAAAAGAGGTCGCGAAGGTGGAAGAGGGATGGGCTGGCAAGAGTAGCCGCCCTCGGGAACGACCATTCATGCACCGCCTCCGGCCTTCCAGACAAATGATCCTCTCCTTCTTTTGACTTTCCGGTTTTGTCTGCGCTGACCAACATTCTTAACGAGAAGAGAGCGGCAGGAGAGGGCGTGACGCTGGCGCAGGGATGATACACGCACAGACGCCCACGCGCACTTTACAGGTGTCGTAGTTTACATGAAGACGCGAGAAACGAATACACATGCACACGCACACACACGGAGAGCGAGAAGGGCGCCCGCGTCACGCCACCTGTCCGATCACACGACTAGCCGCTGGCGAATAAGGATGACGTGAGAAGCAGAGAGCCCAAATAAGACGACCACAGTGCCACACGAGTGGCGGAAAGAACATCGCCCGCAACACGAGTCGCCAAGACGCGTGTCGTGTGACGATCTGCTACTGTACATGAGGGAAGGGGTGGTGGGGGTGGGTGCGATAGACACGCGCACACAGACCCGTTGCCGCCGCCTGGTCTATCGTCGCGGGTTTTCCCTTTTCCATCACTCCCCGAAATAACCAATCGACGAGCTGAGCGACTACCACCCGCTGCCAATGCAGTAGTAGCCCGCCCACACACGTGGCCGGTAGCGCATCGCCGGCTCCTCAGCGAGAAGGTGGCGGATAGAGCGGGCGAGCAGCAACGCACGATGGCGCACCATCTCCCCTTCCTCCTTCGGTTCCGCCTCTCCGGCGACGAGCTGCGGCTGTGCGGCCCTGGAGGGCTGCTCGTTGCTGGCGCTCACGCTGCCCCCGGAGGCGGTGTCCGTTCGAGCAGACAAGTCGGCCGGCGACGTTGGCAGCGGGCGGCACCGCTGCGCGTAGAAATACCGGAAGAGCTCCATCGGCTTCATGTCCGGCGTGCACCACTGCCCCGCAATCACACAGGGCACGCCGCTGCCGAAAAATCCGCGCAGCAGCCCGAGCACGTCGTCGCGGATACCGTCCGTGTGCTGCGGCGACATGTTCGTGTTCGTCAAGATCACGTGCTCCGCCGCCAGCTCCATGTGCGCAATCTCGGCCGCCCGAATCACGCCAACGTCCCCCATCGGGGCGGCCGTGCACATCAGTAGACCTCCTTCGTCCTCTGGCCGCGAGGAAGTCTTGTCGATCGCGCTCACCTGCGACAGCGGAACTGCTGCGGTTGTGGCTGTGGCGATGTGCACGGCGCGGGCGCGCGGCAGGACTGTCCGCAGCGACTCCACGTCCTCCACGAGTTCCACCTTGCGGGTGAAGATAACCTTCTCAGGGGTGGAATGCCGGCGGAGTTGCTCCACCAGCTGCACCGGTCCCGCACTCAGCATCTCGACAACCGCTGCGCCTTCCTGCACCGACCTGTCCGTGTCGGACGGGAATGGCGTGTAGAAGAGAGCGTCGGCCGCGCCGTGATTGGCGTCGCGCTGCACCGCTACTACCTCCCGGTGCAGGTCCTGCTGCTGCACCCGCACCGCGCTGAGGGCGGCGAAGGCGGCTTGTGTAGCGGAAAAGGCCATCTGGACGGCAGCTTCCTCGACGAAATACCGGTCGCCGGCCTTGACGTTCAGCAGCCCGTGGAAGGGCACCATCCACATCTGCCCGCTTGGCACCACGGTGATGATGCCGTCAGCGAGGAGCAGATGCGAGTCTAGCGCGCGCACGTAGCCGATGATGGGGTGGATGCACGCCTGGTAGAGCACCCGCAGCGGCTCCTGCCAGGAGCGACTCGGCAGCTCCGTGATAATGTCCGGTTGCACCGCCATCTCCGGCTCGATGCAGAGTCGCTGCCGCAGCGAGGCGATGAGGTCGCTTAGGGTGCACTTGAAGTCTTGCGCCAAGTTGACCGCCACAAAGCGCATCTCCCGGGACGCGGAGACCACCCAGATGCACAGCGAGTCCTCTGCCGTGTAGACGCACTCCTTGACGGCCCAGTCGTACCTGGTGGTCAGGGTGTAAAAGACCAGCGGCGTCTTGAGCACGCCGGCGATTGCGGCGATCTCGTCGAGAGACGGGCTGAGGTGAAAGTTGCGCCTCAGCTTCTCGCGCAGGGTGTCGCTATAGGCCTCGTTGAGGCTGTTCTCCAGCGCCTCTAGGGCGGCGCTGTAGCGGTACGTGTGCAGCAGCAGGCATACCTTGTAGTGCCGACACATGTTGGCAAGCACGGAGACCGCGTCCGTCGGGAGATGCGTCTCGATGCGGAAGCGGGTGCTGCTGTTGCCGTGGCCAGTGGTGCCTCTCATCTCCTCAAGCCTGTCCGGCACGGCGACCGCCGCCTTGGCAGGCGCGCTCGCCGCAGTCTCCTGAACCGCCGTCGCATCCGCACAGGCGACGGCGGGCTCGTCTGCCGTCACCGAAGAGGCGTCCATCAGCGCCACGTCGTAGCGATTCCACACCCCGGCGTCGCCGCTGTCAGTCACCACCTTCGGCGCTGGATCGCTCTGCAGCTCCGTCCAGAGTCGCAGGGCCTCGTCGAGGGCCGCCTCCGCCGGTGCGTAGTCGGCTCGCTGAAGATGCACACGACCGCACAGCGTCAGGCCCGCCGCCTCAAGCACAGCGGATCGCTGCGTTCGACCGTAGGTGACCAGCTTGTTCAGTTGGGCCAGGGCCTGCGGAAGCTGGAAGGTGGCGACGTACAGCTCACCCAGCTGGGCGGCGCAGATGGCGCTCAGCAGCCCGTGATGCAAGTTCTGCTCGCTGTACGCGACGAGGTCGCACCACAGCTCGCTGAGGAGGATGCACTCGTGGTAGAGGTACGCGTCCGTGCCGAACCACGTCAGGCCCGTCGGCGACGTCGCGTTGAAGTGGTGCTCCGCAATGAAGGCGGCGACGAGCGACACCGCATCCTTCACACACTCCTTCAGCGGGGCGGCGGCCGCCTCGCTGAGCCGCGCCGTGACCCGAGTCGCCTCCGCCCACATGCCCACCGCCTCCTTCAGCAACAGCAGACACGACCACTCTCGTACGAAGGCGGCGGTATGGCGCACCATCTCCTCCGTGCCGGGGATCACAAAATAGTCGTCCTCCGTCACCGTCGTAGCTGCGACGCCGCCTTGCATGTCGTCCTGAGCGCGGCGGAAAAGGAGCAGGGCTGCCTCGTGGCAGCGGTGGAAGAGCGCCTTCTGCACATTCTGCAGCGCCGTGCGCATGTCCCGCTCCCAGGCTGCGTTCTTCGCCTTCATGGCCACGTCGTAGGCGAGCTTGAACGTTTCCAGCGCCTTGTCCAGCTCACCGTGCTCGAGGTGCGAGGCGCCTTCCTCGACGAGGAGCTCGTAGCTGAGTCGCTGCAGGTTGCTCGCCACCACCGCCATCCACTCCCGCTGTCCCTCACGCACCGCCATCCGCATCGCCTCGTTCCACGCCATGTACGCGGCATCCAGGTTTCGATTCATGTACTCGCGACAACCCTGGTCGAACAGCACCGTGAACTGCTCCTCCGTGGTCAGGAGCTTCATGCGAGTCAGAGTCAGCACATCGTCGATGGTGTGAGCCTGAGGCCGCTCCTCCGGGACAGACAAGGCGGCCCCGTCCGCGAGGACCGCCTCAGCAGACTGCGCCCCTACCACCGTGGCCGGCGCCGGGGCGTCAGTGATGTGCGCCGTTGCACCTGCCAGGGAGGAGGGCGGAGTCGCTGCGTGGGCATTGTCACTGCGTTCTACCGCTGCCGTTGCTTCTCCGCCACTAGACACGGCGACGTATAGCGCGGCGGAAGTGTCGACGGAGGCGTTCTCGGCGCCGCCGCCGCCGCCGATGGTGTTGGCAGTGGGACTGCCCTCCTCGTCCACGTTCGTCAGCAGGCCTGGCAGGGGAATGCTTGTTGTCGCAGCGCCGGGGTACGTGCGGGGCTGCGCACCGCTGGCGGTGGCCTTGGTGGGTCGGCCATGACGCTCCAGCGCCATCAGCTCTTGGCGCGCCGCATAAGCGCGCCGGCTGGCCTCCCCCCGGCTGATCTCTGTAAGCAGCCGCGCCCGCTCGGCGAAGAGCGTCTTGAGGTCTTTCACCTTGCTCAGGGAAAAACTCTTGTGCTCCTGCGAGGCCACAGCAGGGGGTGGCGGGCGAGGCTGTGGTTTTCCGAGCGTGGCCTCATGCCACGTGTACCGCGGCGACGCCTCCGATGCCGCGGCGGACGTAGCACTGTACGAAAAGCCGTTGCAAGAACTCGACGCCCCGTTCATCGGACTGCGACGCGACACAGCACCACTGAGCGTCGACGCTGCCCCTGGGGAGGTGCCGTCTGCGGCCGCATTGTCGGCGCTGCGGGGGTGATGATGAATCGCCTGCAGTGTGGCTTTGGGCGGCGTCAAGGCAGGCAGGGTGTTGGCCGCCGCGGGGCCACCGCGCCGGCGCGCAGGGGGCGACGGCGGCTGACACCTTGCCGCCCTGGCCAGGGCGGCAGGGCTCGCCACCTCCTTGTTCACCTCCATGTGCGGTCCGGAGCCTAGCTGGGTAGCGGAGTTGCGCTGCAGGGCCATGCGGATGCGGCTCTGCGACCCTTCGAAGATGTCGGTCCCGTTGAGAAGCAACTCGGTGATGCGGGGGTTATCCTCGACAAGCTGCAGCAGCCGCTTCCCCCCTGCAACGGAGATGGGGTTGTGGCTCAAGTTGAGCGAGGTGATGCTGACGTGGCGCTGAAGCACCTCGCAGAGGCCCATGACGGCGTCGTTGTTGATTCCGTTATTCTCGAGGTTGATGGATACGATGGTTTGGCACAGGTCAATCATGCGGATCACTGGTCGCAGTCCCTTGGAGCCGAGGTAGTTGCTGCCAAGATTCAGCCGCTCGAGGCTGAAGTGGCCGCCGCGGTCTTGCATGTAGCGGAGAAACGCCGAGTTCGCCTTGCAGCCTTCCTCCGCGCAGAACTGGCGGTAGAGTGCCACGTGGTCCATGGAGCCATCCGCGGATACTGGAGCCGCGATGGTGGCGGGGCTACCGTTACCGCCGCGCTTCCCCTCGCCCAACACCGGCAGCGCTGTTGAATGTCCCGTGTCGGCCATGGTAAACAGAAAATTCGCTGGTGCACGCGTTGCAATGTATGCCTTGTGTGGTAGTGGTGGTGGTGGTAGGTTGGCAGTGCGCGCGCGTGTGCATGTGTGCGTCAGCGGGGGTGTCGTGGAAGGAAAAATCAAAGAGGAGGACGAGCGAAAGATGGAGAAAGAGGCATATACTTGTGCCCCCCGTGTGCAGCGAGATGTGCGTGTATGCGCGTGTGATTGTTGCTGGGCAACCGAGACGGGACCGGACATGAGTGCGCGCGCGAGAGAAAGAGAGGACACGGCGTGCCACTACGGCATGGCGCCCCCTACTCTCCCCCGGCGCTTCACGTGCACCGAGAAACACAGAGCAGTGTCCATCGCGCATGCGTACAGTCTGCTACGGCTTTACTCGTTGTCCCCTTTACTTTCTTTGCGTGTTACGCCTTACTCGAGGAAGCGTTAGGGAGGCAAACCCA
Organism: Leishmania major strain Friedlin; assembly: GCF_000002725.2. Taxonomy (NCBI): domain Eukaryota; phylum Euglenozoa; class Kinetoplastea; order Trypanosomatida; family Trypanosomatidae; genus Leishmania; species Leishmania major. The sequence continues at coordinate 62,605 of NC_007262.2, read as the reverse complement.
AGGGAGGAGGGGCTCGAACCGACACACGACAGGAGGGTGAAGGGCCATCGTGCATTCTTCTTCGCTGCTGCAGCCTACGTACACGCCTCCATGACGTAGCCACAGGTAGGAGAGCACGTTACTCGCTCAACAGCATACGACGCAGGAGACGCTGCGCGTGGCATTGCCGCTCCGCCAGCTTGAACCAGTCGTCCTTGCGATGCACGTACTGCTCCACACAGCACCTTGAAAGGACCTTGTACGCGATGAAGCGCCTCTGCGTTGGCGTCAGGTCTGCGTGCGTGCCATTCTCGCCAGCTTCGTCTTCTGCTGTTGCGGAAGCGACTGATGGCGCCGCCTCTGCACTCGTAGACAGCGTAGGAGTTGAGCCACTGCTCTGCGTGCGCATCTCCTGATACAGCGGCACCAGCGACTTCACCAGCGCCTCCTTTAACGGCAGGGAAGCCGCCTCGTACAGGACCTCCAGCATAAAGGCAGCGTACCTGTCGTAGATGAGCGTACCGAGGGACGACTGCAGGCGGCGGAAGAGACGCATCAGCGGCCTCTTCGACTCCGCCACCGCCGCCGCCGCCGCCGCAGCAGCAGCAGCAGCCGTTGCACCGCTGACGTGAGCCGCTTTATTGCCGTCTGCGTGGGTCACCGTCGACTTGGGCACGGCGAGGGCGGACACCTTGATGTACTGCTGCATGAAGAGGCTGCCCTTTTGGTGGCACATCACGGCAAGTAGGTCGTCGCGCTGCAGCTTGTCCAGTGAGTACTGCAACACCGTCGATGCCGTCGGGTGTAGATGGAGGAGAAAGCGCGCCAGCTCGTATCCTTTATCACCCAGCGCCCCGTCCGCGAGAAGATACTGCGCCGCCCCCTTCACGGCCCGCTGCCTCGCCAAAGTGCACACCGACGTGCACACCGCCTTCTGGAAGGTGATGGGCACGGGCGAGTAGCGCACATGGTGGACGGCATCCTTGCGCAGCGTCTTGAGAACATCGGCGGGCAGCACTGTGCCGTGGTGACTCACCTCTCCAGTCGCGGAGTCTGCTGCATCGCCGACAGCCGCCAGCCCCGAGGACGCGAAAGGCTTCAGCGTGAAACTCTCAAACGCGCATCGCTTCACCAACTGCACGAGCACCGGCGTCAGCGCTGGCACGTCGAATAAGAGCGCCAGCCGCGGCTCCAGCACGCGCCTCCAAAGCCAGTGGAGGTGGGTGGCAGTCGGCGCGTACAGGACGAGGTCTTGCAGAACGTAGCTCGTCTGAGCGACAAGGTCACTGCCGGGTTTCAGGAGGTTGTTCACCTCGACAGTGACCGTACCGGCCGCACGTGACCAGCAACAGGACGTGTCCCCGCCCGGCACCGACGTCACTTCGGAGCTGCCATCACTTTCCTCTGACAACGCACTCGCACGCACGGCGGCGGCGTCGCCCTCGACCACGACCGCGGTCGGCGGCGGCACCTGCAAGTAGCTCTGGAAGACGTGGCAGCCGAGTGTGTCTACGAGCAAGTGGTGCAAGAGCGGCTTTCCCTTGTAGGACAGCTGCTCGATCCGTTGACGTACGCAACGGTCCACAACGCTGCCCTCGTTACTCACGCGCAAGAGGCTCTGCACGACAAGGCTCGTCGCCGGCGCCTGTACCGCCGCCATCCACGCCTCTGCCGGGTTCGCCGTCCGGTACTCGCGGCCGTAGCCCTCCTCCAGCGCCTTGATGACGGCCTCTGCCAGTGTGCCGAGAACGCGTGGGAAAGCGACCGGGTGGACGAGCAGCGGCGCCTGCCTGATAGAGTGTCCACCAAGCATGAGAACCACCGAGCGCAGGGCACGGCCGCCGATGTCGTGAATGATGAGGTCTTCGGCGTTCTCGCACATTTCCTCTGCCATGGAGCTCAGCAGCGTGGCGGAACTCGGGACACCACTGCCGGTGTGCATGCCGACGCCGCCCTCGGTGAGTTCAGCCTCCAAGCCTTCCGGGTTCGTGTCTGCGAGCGCGCTGAGACCCTGCGACAGGCTTGCCAGCAGCGTCTCCAGCGTGTAGCTCGCGACAGGGGAAATGAGCAGCTCACAAATGTGGCCGAGAAAGACGTAAAGAAGGGACTTGACGTGCAGCAGCAGCGCGTTGGCCAAAGCCAGCTCCACGACGCGGCACGCCGTGCCATTCCGGAGGATGTAGAACGACGAGTCCGCCTTTAGCAGCTTCAGCAGTTCCGAGAAGAAGCCGTCCACAATGGAGGCGAGGGCACCGGCATCACCGCCGCCGCTGCCCTGCTCCTCCAGCGCACGTTGAACAGACTTGAAGTACGCCAGCGTGCGGTCCCGCTCCTTCTTCTCCGCGCGCTCCTGGCGCCGTCGTTCCAGCTTCTGTGCCGGAGAGAGCTCACTAAAACGCAGGAAGGTTTCGTCACTGTCGCCCTCGCGTGGGCGCTTGCCCCAGTGCGCACTGGGCGGCATCACTCTCTGCTTGACGCGTGTGTGCGGTTGACTGCGGTTGGAGAGGGTCTGCCACACCTCCTGTTGTGCGGGATTCCTTTCCTCTGCTACAGCGGCAGAGTGGGAGGTGGATGAAGTGGTGAGGAAAAGGAGGGGGAGGGAGAGAAGGCATTGGTGGTGATAGTGGTGCAAGTTGACCGACTCCGGTGCACATGCAGTTGCGGTCGGGGCTGGCGGGGTGGCGGAGTGAGGTCGGCTGAGGGGGACACAGTGGCTGCACGCCCCCTTGAGGGTAGGACTGAAGCACCCCCATCGGAAAGGTGATGAGTGGGTCGGGGACTATACATGCATCTTCACGCAGCTGAGGGGTTCTTTAGCGGCTGCACAGCTCCTTTCTTCTTGCGTGTTACGTAGCTGCCGACAGCGGGAGAGAGGCACACGCACACGTACACACGCGCGGAGGAGGCGAAGAAAAGAGGGAGACGAACACGCCAGCGGTGCGCCCACATGTGCGTGTGCGTGTGCCTCGAGAGCGCCCCCCCCCCTACAACCTTCACGATGACTCAATAAAGGCGCCTTACAGAACAGAGTTGTGTGCCACGCGGAGATCCACCGGTACAGGCACGGGCCAACGACCATCACGATCGTCGCCACAACGACACGCCACAAAGCAGAAGAGGACGCACGGACTGATAGTGGAAGCGGGGGAGGGCTAGGGGAGGGAACCTGCACACATACACGCACACACAGGTGCCTCTCAGTGGAGCCTCATAAGCAGAGAAGCCCATCGCCAGCTATCCACGCCCAGCCACCCACGCATGGATGCACACGTGGCCATGCACAACAAGAACGCGGTATCCAGAGCACCACGTAGCGGTGTTGGTGATGGCATAGGAGGGAAAGCAAGGACGAGGCGGAGTGCGCGCGCGAGTGTGTCGGAAGCGGTGGGTGTTTGCATACTATACCGATGGAGAATGAAGAGAGGGGAAGGGGGAGGGCAGGAGAGCTGCGATGCACGCAAGAACGCAAGCACGCATGGCGGACTTACGCGCGTGCACACCGCTGCTTGCCACTCCACCGACCGTTCCCTTCGGCGACATTGCGCCCGTCATCGATGGGAGCGTGCCAGTGACTAACGCTGTATTTTCTGAGCGCCTCGACGTGTCTCCTCCGCGGCACACGCTCGTGCTTTGCGCGCCACGTCGCCCTGTGTGACGCAAGAGCGAGTCAGCAGAGAGCGTTCCTCTCGCACGCGACACCAGCTTCCCGCTTCTCGCTAAGGTGCATGTGTCCTCTTCGTCGGCAGCTTCACAGTAGCACTTGCACTCCGCGCTCGCGAAGGGCGCGGCATACCGCACCGTCTCGCAGGCGGCGCACCGACTCGGTAGAGTCCACACACCCCGCTAGGTTCACGGACTGAAGGGAGGACACCGTGGCAAGTTGGCACAACAGCTCCTCGAGCAGCGCTACGTTGGACACGCGATTGTGGTGCAGAGCGATGTTGCGTAGCGACGTGAGCTGACTCACCGCTGCTGCCAGTGACTCCCATCCGAGCGACTCGACGGCGCAGCCAGACAGCAGCAGCGTGTGCAACCCAGGCATGGACTTGAGCACACCACCGTCTCTTCCAGCAGTCCCGTCACAGATCATCGATACGCCTAGGTCGCCGAGTCCGGTGAAGGACAGGTCCAGCACGGAGAGGCTGGGCGTGCGCCACAGCAGCTTGACCAGTGCGTCAAGCGCTGGCACAGTGGCGAAGAGGGGGTTGGCAGCCAACCGCAGCTCCTCCAGCGCAGCCCCAGCGAAGTGGGTGACGAGTTGCACAAGCTGCGCGTCCGCCATGGCGCTGTCGCTCAAGTCCAGCACCCGCAGCTGTGCGCACATGGAAAGTGCTTCACCAAACACCTCTAGCGGAGGGGCTATCGGGGCTGCCGCCTCGGTGAACTCCTCCGTTCCCTTGTAGCGCTGGCGGCCCTCCTTCCGGTCACGCCGCTCGAGCTCGTAGGAGGTGGGCACCTTCATACTGCTGCCGTGGCCCTTCATGTAGGCCGGGTCGTAGGCGAACAGGCCGCCTGTGTCCCTCCCGTTCTCGCCGCCTTCCACTCTGCTCGACGACGCCAAAGACAGTGTCTGCGGTGGCTGCCACCGCAAGTCGTTGCCCACCAGCCGCAGCGACTGCAGCTTGCTCCAGTGAGGAAGCGCGCGGCTGAGGGCGTGGACGCTTGCACAGGTTAGCCGGCACCGCGAGAGATCCATATCGGTGAGTGAGGGCCAGCACCGCGCGTGCTTGGTGAGCGCTGCAACACCTTCGTCGCCGAACTTGTTGAGACACAGAACCCATGTTTGCAGCCCTGGGGCGTGCCGCAGGGCCGCTGCCATGCTCTCGAGAGAGGCGGGCTGAAGGTGGCAGTGACGTGTCTGAAGGAGTCGCAGTCGCGTGCACTGCATCAGACACATTGCCATGACGAAGGCGGTTCGACTTGACAGGCAGGCGCCTGACACGCTTAAGGACTCCAGCAACGGAGCCTCGTTTCTCGCGTGCTGCTCGTGTTGATCGTGTAGGAGCGTCACGACGGCCTCGCTCACCTTGCACTCCGCCAAGCCCAGATGCTGCAGCAGCCACCACCCACCGACGCCATCTTGCACGTCCCTCAACAAGCATTGCACGGCGTCCTCCTCGAGCTGCGTGTGACTGACATCGAGAGAGGAGAGACGGGTTAGGTGACGCAGCTGCCGGGAAGCAACGAGCTCGTGAGCGTGCCGCACCCCAGTCAAGTCCAGTACTGCGAGCGACGCGTGAACGCTGTCGAACGACGCCCAAAGCCGTTGGCGAGCCCGGTAACTGCTAGGGGTGAGGTCAGCATGAAAAAGTGCCACCCGAGTCCACGGCGCCGCTGCCACGAGCTCCGCCAGGGCACTTACCATGACGTCGTCCCACAGCCGCGGCACGACGTGGTGCTGGGGTTGTGCGTGCAAGTTCAGGGTGAAGACGCCGGGCGCACTTGTGTCGCGCGACCGGACGCTGAGTGACGTCCAGTGAGACTGGCCAGCTCGGCGCCGCTGATGCGCGGCCAGCTCCCGCAGCAGCGCCGCCACCTCGTGCCCGCCCGTGCCTTCCATGCCCTCCTGCCGGGTGCGCACCGCTGCCACGTCCACCACGAGTTCCAGTGACTCTAGGGAGGCGAGAAGGGAAGTGTTTTGGCATAGCTGCAGCACTGTTATGGCTGCCTCCGGTGTGGGCAGCGTAACGCTGAGCGTCGTCACAGACGGCGCCTCACTGGCACTCAATACGGTGGCGAGGGTGGCGGCCACGCGGTCCATGAGTTGCGCCTGCGATGGAGGGGAGTGGCACCCGACGGTGAAGCAGCGCTCGAGCAACGCACTGAAGTCGACACTCCAGACTGGCGACGCTGCTGCCTGCTGTCGCACCTGACCCAGCAACCCCTCCACCGACGCCTGTGGCGCGCTCATGACGGCATCCAGCGACCACAGCCGCCGGCACGAGGAGGGCGCTGACGGCCAGGCGACCCAGCAGCGGCGCCAGCACCGCATGACGGAGGATGTGTGGCCACTGTGTCGCTGCTACCTCCGTGGCGCACACGTCGGCGCTACCTGCGGAAACACAGCCACAAACGAATACACTGAGATGCGAGCGAGTGTGCGCAGCGTGGTGAGGTGCCATGCAGAGAGAAGCGGAGTGGATTGGAAGGGTTGGGGTGACGGCGACTCATGGGGCGCGTCTGAAGAGAGAGGATGGGTGGGGAGATGACAAGAGATGACAGCCCCACATCGAGCTGCCCATGCGCCGCGCACGACAGCTGCCCACAGCGTGTGTCGCACCATTGTCCACGGGCCGATGACGAGGGTGGAGGTGAGGATCGTACTCGTCAAACAGGATGGAGAGGAGGGGGAGGACCACGTGGTGTCCCTCTGCGTATAGGGCGCATGGATTGCCATGCAGTGCGAAGAGAAGTGCGCACATGGGTGTGTGTGCTCGTGCGGCGTACGCGTGTGGAGTGGGGGAGGAGAAGAGTGCAGCGGTGCCGCGGAAGCGATGCGGAACGCTCCTGCCGACCCGCTCTGTCGGCATCATCTTACCACGCTTCTCCCCTGCCTTCCATTTCGCCTGCTCACGCTACCCACAGGTACGGGTGCTCAAGCGCCTCGGAGACGGTGTAGCGGGCGTTAGGATTAGGCCGCAGCAAGTTGCGCACCAGATCGCACGCCTGAGGATCTTCGATGGCCGCCATGGCCGGGTGCTGCGCCAGGTGGGCCTCCACGTCGCCACACAGAAGTCGGAAGAGGGCCTCGTCGCCGTCGTCGCTGTCGAACGGAAAGCAGCTGGTGAGAAGAGCGAAGAGCACGACGCCACAGGCCCAGGCGTCGACGCCCTCGCCCTGATAGGGGTGACCCTGCACCAGCTCCGGCGCGGCGTAGTGCTTCGACCCGCAGCACAGCCGCAGAGGCTCATGCGACGAAGATGCCGTGTCCTCCGGCGCATCCGGCGCATCCAGCGCCCCTTCTCTGTCTCCTGTCACCACGCTCGGTGGGGGCAGCACCGCACACAGTCCGAAGCCACCAAGTCGAAGATGTTGCTCCTCATCGATGAAGAGGGTTTCGAGCTTGATGTTTCGGTGCACGAGTCCACAGGTGCGGTGCAGGTACTGCACGGCGGAGAGCAACTCTCGCATGAAGCGTTTAACGGTGTTGGTGGGCAGGCCGGTGCTGCTGCGAGGCGGCGCTTCGCCTTTCGCCGCCCCCATCTCCGAGGCGATGGGGTCCTCCTTGGCGAGTGACACCATCAGCTCGTAGAGGTCGCCGCCGGCGCAATACTTCTCGACAACAAACAAATCTGTCTTGGAGGCGAAGGGGGCGCCCAATGGCAGCAGATGCGGATGCACCACCAGACGCGCCGTCAGGCACTCCCGCTCAAGCGCGAATCGGCATTCCTCATCGCGGCGCAGATACTCCAGGGCGTAGACGCGAATGATGACCTTCGCCGGGTCGTTATCCTGCTGCTCCGGATGTTGCTGCTGGCGTACATCGCGGGCGATGAAGGTGTCATGTGAAAGGGCGCTGCGGCGGTGTTCGAGAAAAGCGAACCCGTTGAGAGGCGGGGGGATGCGGTGGCTCGCCGCTGGAACGGCGGCGTTGTCGACGATGGGGTGCCGCACCGGGGAGGACGACAACGAGGCGGCCATGTGACGTGTGGTGGGGGCGGAGAGGGAGACGCAAGTATTCGTCTAGATGCGCGGAAAACCAGCGTATGTATGTGTCTATGAGTGCCACAATGCAGGAGCTGGGGCGGTGGCGTCCGTGGCGGTAGCCAAGAGACGCGGTCGTCCGTCCTTCGCTGCTGGTGTCGGGGCAATGTGTACTAGGGAGGTGCCCCCAAACAGCGTGAGTGAGAGGAGGTGAAAGGGGGGAGGGCGTGTGGCATGGTTGGAAGGTAGGTGGGGGCGGGTGATCACACAGCACATGATAAGAGCCGCTCTGGCACACCAGGCGGCGGAGGGGGGGGGCTAGTGTCACCACTGCCTCCGTGTATCACCACTTTTCCCTCCCCCACTATCCAGCTCGGCGAAGCACACCGTCCATCGAGACGGAAGTGGCGAGCCGTGGCGGGGGTCTCGGCCGTACATCGCGCAGATGCTCAGTGATCTTCTTTTTCGCCTTCTCTTGTCCCTGTGTGGGAGAGACGCACGCGTCTCATCGCACTCTGTGAGCACAACCACAAGAGCGTCGGTCGCAAGGATCAACCGCAGCCGGGTGGGTGGGCGGCCACCCGGGCGCCTCTTCCCACGTGCACCTGCACAGATACCCCCCCCCCCCCACACACACACACACACACAACACCAGCCCCTCCCTCGTTGTAGCCGACGTACTCGCAGATACGTTGGCGCGCATGTCTGCAGGAGAGAGCGGTGGGTGCACGGCAGGAGGAGGGGAAGCGAGGTGGGGAAGCGGGACGGCTACGGTCCACTAGCTTAACGCGGCCGATAGACGTTCTTGCGACGTGTACCGACAACGAAGTCGGCTGCGCTGTCCTTCATATCGAGCAGCGACACGTGGCGCGGCTGCATCTCCACAACCCTCTGCATGAGCTGCGCCTCCTCCCGCTCAGTTGCCAAGCCGCCTTGCGACTCCTTACCGTCACCACTGGCGGCGGCGGCGGCGTAGCTCGTTGCCAGCTCTTCCATTCGTCGCTGATAGAAACGACGTGTGAGGGGCATAACGTAGCTATCCTTCTCTAGAAGCAGCTGCCACACCGCCTTCATGTGTTCCAGCCGCGTGGCAGCGTCCGCCACCATCGAGGCGGCCATCAGCGCCTCCTGCAGTGCAATGGGCGACATGTTACATTGTTGTTGCTTCCACTTTTTTAGGGTGGGCCACGCCTCTGCGGGTGCGTGGTGGCGCAGCAGTCGAATGCAGGCGGCTCGCAAGAAGTCATCCATTTCCGTCACGTCGAGGTACTGGTCCATGAGCGCCTTGGCCTCCATGGCGCGCGGAGAGAAGATGCAGCAGAGCAAGAAGCCGCGCCACTCTACCGCTGTCCACTCAATGGCACGGGCACGCGAGAGCTCGAAGAGTCCGAAGGCCTGTGCCGACCAGTCCGCGTTCTGGGGCAGCTCCCGCGACTCCTCCAATTCTCCTTTCTGCACGCGTGCCTTGCGCAGCGCCGGACACTGCCGCTGATGCGGCGGCGTCTGCAGCCAGCAGTACACGCTGACGTTCCGATGGTTGTAGGCCTCACCGCAGTGCGGGCACGGCAGGCCGCCGCCAGAACGACTGTAGAAGAAGAGGAGGCGGCTCATGTCCGGCGTCGCCAGCACACACTGAGGGGGCAGCACCCGCCACCGCAGCAGCAGCTCCGGCACTTGTGGGGAGTTGAAGGCACATGCCATCTGCATCAGCTTTGCCGTCGTGCTCTCCGCCACGCTCACGCCATAGCTTTCCGCATCCTCCATCACGGCGATCATCTTCTCCACGTTGTCGGTGGCGAAGTAGTAGTCCGCGAGGCGGTACATGAAGCTGAACGGAGGGCGCGACGGAATGTCCTGCCGCATCTGCTCCAGCAACTCCTCCATCACGGCGTCGCACTGCAGCACGCACTCGTCAAAGTCGACGCACCGCTCGTTAGTCACGATCCACTCTACCACGATACCGTCGCGCTTCGCGAAATCCTCCGGGAAGGAGGCGCGGTACAAGTTCTGCCGGTCCAAGTAGCTGACGATCATCGTCAGTAAAAACACGATGCGGGTGTAGAGGACGTGGTCAAAGACAAGTCGGTCCTCGAGGCACCACTGCATCAGCTCCTTAATGTGCGCTGTGCCCTCCGTGACGAGGCTGGGCGATCGCCCGCGGTGAAAGAACTCGTGCGACAGCCATTGCCGTATCGTCGTGAAACCCTCCGCCGCGTACGTGCGGGTGAGCACGAAGCCCAGGCGCCGGAAGCGGGCGACGCAGTCGAACCACTCGTGCATGCAGCTCGCGTGCGGTGCGACGGCCGTCAGCGTCTGCAGCACCGCAACACGGTAGCCGTGGCCGTTGAGCAGGTCAAAGCAGAGGTGGTGCGTGTAGACGATCCTCTCGAGCACCATCCGCACCTCGCGAGCGTTCTTTGCGCTCTTGATCATTGCCTGGATTTCCTCTGTGGAGCTGACAGGCGCGATGGAGCGCAGCGTCTCGAGTGCCTCCATGTCTTGCTTGAGATGAGGGACAAGCGCGTCGCCGCCGTCGCCTTGCGCTGGTACCTCTGCCGATGCGCTCGTCGTCGTGCAGTAGCGTGAAGTAGTGAGCATGCTAGAAGACACCAGCAACGATGGAGTAGCGGCGGCTGATGCCATGGCTAGCGTAGTGGTTGCCCATCGGCCGCCTCGGTGCCCCCACGCGCACCCCACATATCGCTGCATCCCTCTTCTGGACACGGACCAGCCGCACAAAACAAGAATTAGCGATCGTAACTGCCTTGACTATATACGGCAGCCGGCGGCAATACGTGCCGGCACACGCATCAACTACGATAAAGGCACAGCTCCCCACGCGCACGCGCCCTTCTTCGCGGTTGTATTGAAGCGTTGATGGCTGCAGTCGCTTCGTTCGCAGAGCGCAATTTCTCAGCCGCTTGGAGGTTGGTGGGGGAATGGGTGGAAGAGAGGGGAGTGCGGCGCAGCGGTGCCCGATAAATGGCGCGGGCAGGGGGCGGGGGAGCAGGGAAGAATGTGCGTGTGTGTGAGAGACGCACAGGTGGAGGTGTATGTGAGGGGTAAAGGAAGGGCATCAAGCACTCACACCGGCTCATCGCGTGCGCCTCCGCATGACGGCGCGTTGCCTGCTCTCCTCGCTCTGTCGGGTTCACCTCTCCTTCTGCTGTCCCTCCTCCCATTCTACAAAAAGGGGGGTGGGGGTGGGGGAGGGAGAGAGACGACGAGGAAGAGAGACGGAGGTGGGAGTTGGATGGGGGTGGGCGATATATTTCTGCTTCGGCGGCGGGTAGGCCGGAGACACACACACACACACATACATAAAAGGGATTAGGACAGAAACAGCGACACACACACACATACACACACAAATATGCGTGCACGGCCTACTGGAGGATGCCGAGCACGCAGATGCATATTCGCGGAGCGTGGAGAGACTACATAAACAAAAGAAGAAAGAATAATAATAATAATGCACAGCGACAGGTAAGACACAGACAGTCGAAGAGACGCACACGCACATGGTGGCACACTGCAGGCATAGGAGTCGAGGAGCGAAGCGATGAGCGGAGGAGGAGACGCGACACATGCGCGCAGGCCCTTCTCTATCCGTGCCCGAGCAGATTCGACCCGCTCAACACAGCAAGGAGAGAAAGGAAGGTGCAGCCATCGCTAGCGAACTTGGGTAGGCCATTCCCCTCGCCCCACATCTCGCCTGCCACATCATTCTTGGCGCCCCTTCCTTCCACCACCCCATCGGAATGGGCGTGTGTGTCTCTGTGTGTGTGTGTGCATATCGAGCTAGAACAGAAAAGTGAAGTGGAGAAGAATGGCAGACACGCAACTGCTTCCGCAGCAGAGACTGCAACACACGCCTTCGCAACCTATACAGACATGCAGCACAGCACAGCATTGCACAAGACCGTCTTGTTGGCACGAGGAGGCACAGACCCACACACATACTCGTGTCCAGGTGCACGACGTGGCTACCCTCTCTCTTCACTCGGGTGCACATTCGGCATGCGCTACATGCGCCTATCAGACAAAACAAAACAACAACAAAAAACAATGAGTAAAAAATGAAAATACCAGAGCACACACATACATAAACACGTGAGCCACAGGAGAAGAGGCAGCAGCACGTGCACACCTACTGGCGATACTCGTGATGGGTGCAACAATCGAAGAGGCCACCCTTGCAACGGCTCGATGCTTTCCTCGCCAGCAGCGCCATTTCTCCGCTGTCTAACGTAAGGTCGAACGCCCCGCTACCCGGCCCGCCACAGGCCACCCATCGCGTGGTGCGCAGCAGCGGCCCCAACGCGCTACCGAGCTGCGCCGACTCAGTCATCGGAGAGCACAGCCTCCCTGCTGCACACACTACCCACTCTCCGGCTCTACAGGTCGCCTCACCGCCGCTCCCATGGTGGTGGTCGCCACACCTGGCGCATCCCTCGGGGTCGCTCAGGCCTCCCTACACCAGTAAGCCGAGTGAGGGCCGGGGGCGAGAGACGCTCGAGCCACGCTGGCACTCGGCCCATCACGCGGATGGCACAGACGTGCTCACTGGCGCAGGTCGATCCAGGACAACGCCATCCAGAGTCTCAACCCTGACATCAGTGGCAGCGCATCGCTCTGACTTTCCTACGTTGTAGGCGCTTGGCGCTGTCACCAGCAGAGATAGCTCTGCATCGCGCAGGGATAGGGGTGTTCCTCGTCATCATGGCTGCCATTGCAGCAGAAACTGGTTTTACGTGTCCATCTTCCACCACGAGCACGCCAACAAGTACACACGCAGGCACAGCCCCATTTAGCCTGCACTTTGCTGCCCCACGGCTACACCCTGGTCAGCTAGGACGAGCCACCCGTTGTTGAATCGAACCATGTGCCTAATGGGCTCTTGCTGCCCTCTTCATCGCATGCGTACTGCGTTCAGGGTCGTGCTCCAGGGCGGAAGCGGTGGTGTCTGCCGTGCGGGTAGCAGTGGGTGGTGGTGGCCGAGGTGAATGCCGGATGGCCTCAAGGAGGATGTTGGCCGGCCGCAGTTCAGGGCGCTTACTGTGACCCGGCGTACTTGCCTGTGCGCCATGCTTCTCCCTCTCGGTCGCTTCCAGCCGCGGCAACTCTGCGCATTGGAGTTGGAAGGGCGGGGCACCAAGCGAATAGTAAAGGCGAAACAAACACATTCATCTGCACATGTGGTAAAACGAAAAACAACGCCAGCGATGCGGAGGCCGAAGCCGCCGCAAAAAGTTGACAGAGAAGGATGGAGGGCATGGGGCCTCACATCCCTCCCCGTGCCCTCCATCCTTCTCTGTCCTTGACCCGCACAAACTTGCACACACGTGCATGCTCACACGAAAGGGGAGCACACGCATACACCATGAAACGCGAAGAAGAAGAGAGAAGGTGTGCGTGGCGTGTGCATGCGTGTGTGTGTGTGTGTGTGATGGGCACGCAGACAGAGCCCTGTTTACATGCTCAGCTACATGAGGAGATACAAGGCATCCGCAAAGCAGGGCAGCAGCATGGTCTGCCCCGCCATCTAGCCTCTAATACACTACACGACCACCGCTGCACCCAGTCACATGGGTCATATTCGACGAAGAACGCCATGGATGGAGCGGGTGCTGAAGGGGATGAAGAGAAAACAGCGCTCACACAACCACGCTCCACACATACAGGAGTGCATCTATGGGCAGCGCGGAGGTGGCGTGCGCCTTGTTGTTTCATCATCGCCTGTCATTATACGGTGAAGAGAGCCAATTGCAGAAGACCCGCAGCGGAGGTGCGCTTGCTAGGGTCATCGTCCAGGCAGGCGCGCACAAACTCCGCGTCCAGCATGTCGAGATCGTCGGGTATATTCGGCTGCACGATGCCGCTGCCGATCTGGTACACAAGCGCGGCGGCACCCAAGGAAAGCTGCTCGGGCGAGTACGGCAGCCGGCCAGTGATCATCTGCAAGAACATGATGCCGCAGCTCCAAATGTCGCTCTCCTTCTCCGGGCTGCCGCGCGCTGCCTCTGGAGCGAGGTAGACGGGGGTGCCGCACACCTCCCCCTTCGACTCTTTGCGCGCCAGCTCCTGCAGCCACGCGGAGGCGCCAAAATCGGAAATCTTGCAGTTGCCTGTGAAGCTGAGCAGCACATTCTGCGGCTTCATGTCGCGATGGATGACGCCCATTGAGTGCAGCTTGCTCAGTCCACGCAGGACGTCGCGCATGAAGACACGAGCGGTGGAGCTGGGGATGGTGCGAAAAGCAGCGATCATGTTCTGCAGCGACCCTGCCAGCATGCACTCCATGAAAATGACAATGGTGTCTCCCTCAAACGCGTAGGAGAGCAGCTGCACCACGTGCGTGTCGTTGACCCGCTGCAGTATGAGCACCTCCGCTTCTATCACCTCCATCCCCGACTCGTCACTGGGCAGCGGCAGGAACTTGATAGCAACTAGCCGCCCCGAGTGAGCATCCATTCCAAGGTACACGCAGCCAAAGGAGCCCTTGCCCAGGATGCGTGTACTTCGCAGGTACGTCGTCCCGTTCTTGGCCTTGATCGTCGCCGGCAGTGTTTCGTTGCTGACGCAGAAGCCGCGCATACCGCCCGTCTCCTGAAAGGAGAGGCCAGCGGATTGAATGATAGAGCAGCTCGCGCCGTCTGCTTGCGCGGAGCTGTTGATGGAGTCGGTGTGCGTGGCGGCGCTCTGCAGCAGGGCAACAGAGGCGGTGACGAGGTCGGGGGTGCCCGCCAACGCCACAGGCGGGAGATTCGCGACGCTGTGCGTCACGGCCAGGTGCCTCGAGGGAAAAGGCATGCCGTGTGGAGACGACACCTCAGGACCCGTCCGCTCCGGCCCATCGCAGCTCTTCGCCTCCTCGCATGCCATCGGTGCCGCTGTCGACGCGGCCACCAACGGTGGCTCTGCGATGGAACAAGGCGGCGCTACCGTTACCACCGGTGCCGGCCGTAGAGGCGGGAGACTCATCTCTGCAACATTTTCTTGAGGGTCGACGTAGCAGGGCTTCGCTGGCGTGGCTGCCGACAGTGACTCCGAGAGGTCTCCGCTGATCTCCAACAGCACCCCGGCGCTCATAGGCATCGGCAATGGCGTGGACCGCATTGGCAGGGAGGCGTGTAGGTTGTCGTGTGTGGGGGTTGCAGCGTTGTCTAAGGTTGGCGAGCCGCCTTGGCGCGTTGTCCGTTGCGGCGACACTAGTCGGCGCATGTTTGCCTGCAGCTCCTGCTTGAAGTCGCGGATGCAGTCCATGTCGTTGCGCAGCACCGGCACTCCCTGGTACACTAAACCTCTGTTCATGCTGTGGGCCGCCAAGCTTTCGGACTGCGAAGTCGTCAAATGCGGGTCGTTGCGCAGCCCTGCCTGCGCGATGGCCTCGTAGTTGACCCACACAGGGAAGGCGCGGTGGTAGGGACGCGGGAGAGCCGCAGGCTGGGCGGAGTAGAAGAGACACAAGCGCTCCAGCCGACGCAGCAGATGCACGTTGCGACTGCTGATGTGCGTGCGGAGTTTCTGAATGCTCTGCAGCGCTTTGCTGAACTCGTGGTTGCGGAACTGCGCAAAGGCGCGCGCGTAATCTATAGAAAACTCCGTCCGTGTGGGCGTCTGCAGGTGTGCATCGCTCAGTGATCTCTCTGGCGTGCGGCTGCCGCTCAGCTCGAAGAGCAGCAGCGGGTGGGCCGAGTTGGGGAGCTGGATGACGTCGACGATGTTGCAGTCGTACAAGCCCGAGAGCGCCTGCTTGACCGGCTCAGTGACGAGAACGTTGAGGTTTTTGACGGCAGCAGCCAGCTCTGCCACAGCTAGCGCCTCACGCGGACCGTCGCCGAACGCTGTCACGAAGGCCGTCTTTGAGTACTCGACCGTGCCACACACAAGTGTGCCCTGGTGCAGCACCATGCCAACATGCAGGCCGTCGCTCCGGTACGGTGCAAAGGCGTTGGCAATCTCCTGCGCGCACACTGCCGCGCACTCGGCATGGTTCGGGCAGCCTTCGAATGCGTTCCATACGGCGCCCAGGCAGTCACCGGAGCAGTGAAACAACGCTCCCTTGTGCCGCCGAATGCGGTGCAGCAGGACTCGCATGAGGCGGCGGTGCTGGTGAGCTGCTCCGGAGTAGCTGATCAGGTAGGCCAGCGCAACACTCGGGATGCGGATGCACAGGACGGTGGTCTCGTACTCGCGGCGAATGCTCATGATGTCGTTGCTGCACTGAATAGTCATGGCGGCGGCGGCCATCGCGGACACCTCCTGCATCGCCACCGTGTCCTCCAGCTCGCCGTAGGCCTTCACGTTGAGGGGAGCGTCACGCGGCAATCCGACCCCGCGCGGCGCTGGTGCTGCTCTTCCGCAGGGCACCACCACCTCGCATGAGGTGGTGGGCAGCTGCGGTCGCGGTGCATAAACGGGCGAGACCTCTGCGAAAGTCGCGCCGTCAGAGATCCTCGCCCCCACTCCGCTTTCGTGCGCTGCGTGATCCGCTTGATCCTTGCTGCGCGTCACGGAGAAGTGCCAGAGAAAGCGCTTGTCGGAGGGTGGCAGGACGGTGTTCACACCAACAAGCGGCGACTCTGCCTCGTTGTCGGAGTCCGTGTCGTGTTCCAGCATTGCGTCTTCCGTTAAGTCCGCCTCTTCCAGAAAGTTGAACTTGCGGCGCCGCATGTAGAGCTGCTTCGCGTGGTTGCGCAAGACATGGTCCGGCACGTACTTCTTGTTGAGGCGGAAGCACAGGCTCAGAATGTAAACCGACCGCGCAATCGACGTGAGGTCGCCGAGCCACAGGCAATACGTCCAGCGCACAATCTTTCGCTGCCACGGTGTCGCCATCTCGTTCGACCCGACGGCTCGCATGAGCTGGTAACGGAGGTAGTTCACCGGTACGGTGATGCTCAGGTACACGAGGAACATGATAAAGCTAAAGATCACCACCGCCATGACGCTCAGCGCTCCCACGATTGCCACAGTGGTGTGAATAGACTCGAGATGGGCCATCGAGTGGTCGACAAGAAACCAAACGTTAGTCGGGTTGTCGAAGGTGCACTTGTCGCCTTCAGCGCTCACGCACTTCACGCCGCAGAGATTCGCCTTCGACAGCTGGCCCCACGGCCGCTTGTACTCGAAACGGGGGGTCGGGATGGGGTTTGTCGTGGTCGCTGGCCAGTCTGAAGCGTTGGTGGGCGAATTCTCAATATCCAACGCGTACACAGACGTCAGCACGGTGTGCCAAACATACGGTGAGTCCGTGTAGCAGAACGATTCAAAGGTGTTCATCAGGGCTGCCGCGCTGGGCGACGTAAGTGTTTCCGTGTAGGAGCGCGTCTCTTTCGTTAAGGTGTGAAAGAGCATCGTTAGTTTCGTCGTGTTCCATCGCGGCAGAAAGAAAGCTGTCATGACGGACTGCAGGGTGGCGGAGCTGTAGTCGGCCATTTGGTTGTTCATGAGGGTGCGGCCCAGTGTTTCCTTCTCTGTCATCACTACATAGGTCTCAACGCGGCCGCTGCTGGTGTAGAAGGTGCGGCAGGCGAGCGCCACATTGCCGTAGTCGAAGATGCGCACAAAAGCAATGTCCGGCGCTATCGCGTGGGGGAGTTCGACCAGCATGTCAGCGGCGTTGCTCCGCCTGCAAGATGCCTTCCACTGCAGCTCCTCGGTTTCGTCGTACATGGCGAACGCGATGGGGGCACGGTGGAGGCTGGAGCAGATGATTTCCCGCACGATGGCCTGGGTGACGGGGTCATGGGAGAAGCCTGTGATTTTCGTTTCGTGTATCACCTCGAAGAGCTTCTCCAGAGCGTACTGCTGCATGTCCACGCTGTTGAGCAAGGATGCCGCCTGGGCCTGTACCGCCTCCGTGGCAGATCGCGTCAGCATGCGTCGTGTTTCGTAGGTGATCTGCACTAGCACCAGCACGAAGAGGACGATGACCATCACGATCAACATGTACAGAAGCCATGTCAGTCGCAGACCACGAATCTTGGAGGCATCGCGGAGGACGAGGTCCATCTCGATGCCTTGGTCAGAGGTGTCGCCGCTTTCCTCCGACTCCTTATCAGTGAGCGAGATCGCTGACGCCGGTTGTGACGGGGCCGGGGAGGTGAAGGTAGAACCGCACCGCTGCTGCTGCCCTGGCGAGGGCGGAGCGCTAGAGCCACCCTGCGCAATCACAGTTGTCAGGGCGGGGTGCAACTCGAAGCTTCCGCTGCTGCGGTTGAGCGCCCCCGAGCATGGGATCACGCCGTCCGGCTCCCCGCCACTGGTGCGGTCAGCCTCCATCGACATCTCACGCTGCAAGATACCAGCCGACATGGACAAGCTGCATATATTCTTGCGCCTGATGTTCGTGAAGAGGTTGACGGGCGACTTCTTGTGCATCGCCTCGACGGGCTCGAGGTTGCTAAAGGTTGGAATGAAGGATGGCAGTCTTTTACTGGCCCCTCGCCCGCTTGAGCCGCCGGCAGACTTTGACAAGATGCCAGCCTGCAGCAGCGCCACTGCCGACCGACGTGCGTTGTCCTCCTCGATCGAGAGCGGTGTGCACTCCGCTGTTTCGCGGCTAAACGCTGTCTCAGAGGGGTGGTATATCGCCGTTTCAGGAGAGCCGGTGCCAGTGCCGTCTACCGGGCTCGAAGGTGTCGCGCAGTGCTCGCTGGAAATGACGGGGAGCTCAATGCGGAGAGTGTCCTTGAAGCAGTAAAGACTCGAAGCAGCGCTTCCGCCGTGCACCATCTCCTTCTCACCGGCGCTCGGCGACAACGCCGTGAAGGCCGACTCGTCATCCACGTCGCGGGACGTCGTCTTCTCCATTCCTCCTTGCATTCCTGTGCTTGTGTGCTCCTCCGCAGGGGTACCACCAGCGCGAAAGGCGGCTGTATGTGTGCCTAAGGGGGCGCGCAATCGCATAGAAACGTGTGCGTGCCCACGTGCGCCTCTTTGAGGTGCTGGGTGCGCGATGAGCCTGCGAGGGAGAGGAAGGAAAAATTCGGGGCAGGGATGGGGGCGAGGCAACGTTGGCAGCGACGCGCGCGCTAGCACACGCTGGATAAGCAGTGAAACACGTACAGGCAGAGGAAGTGAGAGGCACCAGGAGGTAAGGTGCAACGGGTCTACAATAGGGGAGGGGGCTAGCGAGGTGAAACGCCCACCTACACACCTAAAGAGGTGCCGGGACAACTGCAGCAGGAGAACGGGAGGGAGGGAGGTGGAGACAAAGACGACGGAAAGCGTCCAGCAGATTCTGTCGTGTTTATTGCGATCGCGACACTGCAGAGCGGAGGAAACGGAGAGCCGGTGGAGTGGGGAATGGCTGATGAAGCCGACCCAAGGCGCAAGACACAGAACGGTAGCACGCGCAAGCGCAAGCGAACGCGGGAGGAGCCCGATGGGGAGATCGGGCAAAGGGTGGGGTGGGGTGGGTGGTGGGGGACTTTGGAGTGACACAAGCGGGTTGAAAAACGCGCGCACGCACAGACAGGGGGGAGGGGGAGGGGACTGGCGTAGGCGGCCGAGGGCACAGGCACCTACGCGCAACACCGAAACAAAACCTCAAACGAACAAAGGGGGAGCCCGAAGGAGGGAAAAGGCGAAGGGCAGATGGCGGTGAAGAGCGGGTGAAGGGGATTTATACCCCCTCCCCTGCAGTCTGTGTGTGCGTGTGGTGATGATGACGTGTTTATGTTTCGTTATATACAAGAGGGGTGGAGGGAGGTGAGTGGGAGGAGGGGGGGCGTTCACACACCCTGAGGCAATTACGGACACACTTCAACAAAATGTGAATGAGCACTGGAGGGAGTGTGGGAGAGGGGCTTAGATAGGAAAGGAAACCGTTGATGAGGGAAGGAGACGCTAGCGAACACATAAACACAGACAGACAGACACAGAAGAGTAGATACGCACGAGGGAAGCGAAAATACGAGGTGAGCGCGACGGAGGACAAGGGAAGAGGGGCAGTGGAGTGATGAGAGCAAGGGAGCGGC
This sequence comes from Leishmania major strain Friedlin, assembly GCF_000002725.2. NCBI lineage: Eukaryota > Euglenozoa > Kinetoplastea > Trypanosomatida > Trypanosomatidae > Leishmania > Leishmania major. Next base: position 42,995 of record NC_007262.2, on the reverse strand, counting down.
AGCAGCGGCAGTTGCAATCAGAGAGTGGCACAACAAACAAGCACGCGTGCGGGTGAGGGTGGAGAGGGACGCGGAGGCCTGTCGGCGCGTGAAAAAAAGGGAGAAGAGAATAGCACAACAGAAGGCGAAAAGGACAACTAGCTTAGTCCAATGAAGATTATCCAGTCAGTGCCCCTACTATGACGTATGCATGTGCGAGTACTGGTGAGTTTGTGTGCGCGGCTCCACCAGTCTGTGAGGCGGTGAGCAATCCAGGGGGTAGGGAGATACCGAGATGGTCGTGTCCTCAGCAACCGACTTCGACGGTGACAAGAGATGTGCCTGCTTTGGAAACAACCGCTCGAGCACCACCGCCTCCGAACACTCAAGCAAACTCGCGCACACAAATAGCTGTGCTGCAGTGATGTGGGATAGAGGTGATGGGAGCGGGGTAGGGGAAAAGAGAAGAGCCTCTACAGATCGGCGTACTCCACTTCTACCCGAAACTGAGTGATAATGCGCTGCCGCGTCGTGCGCATCGAAGAAGGGAAAATAAATCGAGAGAGCGAGGAGGGGGGTTTCGAGAGAGAGAGAGAGAGAGACAGGTGAAGGTGTAAGAGGGAAAAATGCAAGATGCTGAAGGGGGAGAAGGGGAGGGGAGCCGCCGGACATGGCGTGACAGCATGTGTATGGAGAAGCAGAGGAGCGAGAACAGAGGTATAGCCACCGGCTTGAGCGCACTGTAGCTCTTGCAGCCGACAGTCGGCAATACCGCAGATGCGCACACGCACATCGCCGCCACCTTTCTCTTTCCCACCTTTGCGCATCTCAGCAGCGCGTCTTCAGTGGCAGAGTGAGATGGGGAGGTTAACAAGCGTGGGTATATTGCCACTTGTGCATTCCATCCTCTTTTAGTAAGGAAACGCACTCCGCAAAGGACACACGAGCGCTTCAGTGACACACAGGCATGGAGACTTCGATTGCGGCGCCATCGCGCTCATCCCACCCCGTCCCACATTTGCCATTGCAGAGTGCGGAGGCACCGCCTAGAGAGAGAGCGGAGCGAAGCGAGGGGAGGGGGGAGGGGAGGCCGGCTCAGGCGCGGGGGCCCATGCGCTACTTCTTCGCCTTCTTCAGCTTTGCACGGAAGTGACGCGGCGTCTTCTTGTCCACCCTGTAGGTCGCTCCGTATGACTCTTTTTTCTTTGTGGAACTGCTGCTGCTGCTGCTGCTGCCGTAGCTGCGAGCGGTTCCCGAGGATGAAGCAGGTGCCATCGCTGCTGCCGAGGGCGGGAAGTTGCGCCGCAGGTAGTCGTTCAGACTGTTCTGGAGGGCCGTGAAAGTGCGGTAGCTCTTCATGTTATCCACTAGGTCTGGCACCTGCGTCAACACCCGCTTCGTCTCCTTCTCCAGGTTCGCCTGGAAGTCTGTCGGCGACATCGGCGTGTTGCTCGCCGCTCTCTTCTCCTGCTGCAAGGCCAAGGAACGCGTTGTGATGGCGACTCGTTGTGCCTTGGTCGCTTCCGTCACGTAGTTCAAGAAGTTGGAGATAAAAGATGAGAGCACGTAGTCCGCATCCGACACGTTCGGCGGCAGCGCCAACTCTTTCGTGCTACGCGGCTTTGCGATGCGGTCAAGCTTCTTCTCAAACGCGGAGGTGAAGCCGATGTCGACGATGGAGGGGAACGTGGCTCGGGAGGTGTCCACCAGCATGCGCCCTACCGGGGTGGTCTCGCACCGTCCCTTGTTGACCGTAATGTAGTTGCGTGCGAGTAGCGTCTTAACGATCATCGGGTACGTGCTCGGCCGCCCCACGCCGTTGTTCTTGAGCTGCTCAATCAAACCACCCTCCGAGAACGGCAGCGGTGGGCTCGGTCGGTTCTCCGCGACTTGCGCCGACTCCAGCTGCATGCTGCCTTTCTGGACCCCTGTTCCGCCTCCGCGCTGGGCAGCAATGTCCATGATCGCCTTGAACTCGTCGTCGGAGATGCTCGGCACAACGACGCCGCCGTCTTCCACTGCCTCCACATCCTGATCTGTCTCTGTCACTGGCGTCGCTGTGCCTTTGCTACCGTGGAAGGCAGCTGACCAGCCCGGCTCCACGACGTGCTTGCCCTGCAGCTCAAACTCCACCTCCTCGCCGTTGGCAGCCTTGCACGCCACCAGCACCACAATCCGCTCCGTCTTCATCGGGATCATGTGAACCGCCATCGTGTTGCGGCGCACCAGGTCGTAAATGTGCTTCATCGGCGCGGATACAGCACCAAGCTCCTCGACGGTAGTGTCGATGTTGGTGGGCCGGATCGCTTCATGCGCGTCCTCGACGTTGGCGTCCGCCGCTTCCTTCTGTGCAGTAGAGCGACGCACGCCTGCCTTAGACGGACCATCCTGCTCCTGCAGAAGGCGCTTACCGTGCTCCCTGCGCACAGCCGCGTAGATGGAGGGTAGAATCGACTCGTCGATGCGGGTGCTGTCCGTGCGCGGGTAGGTGATGTAGCCCATCTGGAACAGGTCCTGTAGGCAGGAGCTGACCATATCGCTGGAGTAGTGCAGCTGCCGGTTCGCCCTGGCGATGAGCGTGGCCATCGTAAACGGCTTCGGTGGAGGTGTCACGGTCTCCTGCGGCTTCGCGCCGGGCGAGACGCTAAAGTGGGTGGCCGAGCTCAGCGCCCACTGCTCGCACCGCTGCTTGACAGTCGCCTTGTCGCTCCAGTCCACCGGCGCGGCGCCGCCCTTGCGCGCCGGCGTCACCTTCACCACTTGGGAGAAGCGCTGGTGGTGCTTGGAGGTGAAATAGCACACTACCTGAATCTCGAATGTGGAGGCGTGAGATTCAAGGTACGACTTGATCTTGTCCTCCCGGTCGTTGATCAGGATGAGCGCTGGTGTCTGCACTCGCCCGATGGAGCGCATCTGCGGGTTGGCGTAGCGTACCACTGAGCTCCCAAGAAAGCCAAAGATGCGGTCCATTGCGTGCCGTGCCTCTGCAGCGTTGGCGAGGTTGTAGTCAAACGCCTCGTGCCGCTCCTCCATGGCGCGGCGGATTCCGTCGGCGGTGATGCTGTGCATGTACGCACGCGTGAAAGGGGCGTTGAGCTGTGGGAACATGCGTCGAATCAGGTTCTGCGCGTGCACCGCGATCAGCTCTCCCTCACGATCGGGATCGGTCGCGACGATGATCTCCGTCAGGTTATCCGCCTTCTCCTCGATGTAGTGCGATACCGTGTCCTGAATGCGCCGCCCAGGGATCAGCTCCCACTCAAGCGAGAAGCTGACGAGAAGGCCGTTGGCAGGGAAGTCCGCTGCTGTGACGCCCGAAGCGGGGCTGGACGACTGCGGAGACCACGTCAGTTCCTTCAGAGACATGAAGTGCCCTGTTGTGGCCATAGCAATCGCCTTCTCCGCGCCAGTGCTGATGGCACGGAGCTTGCTATTGTTGAACGACCAGTCCGGTATTACCTTTGGGTCGCTCAGGAGCCCCTCCACCTTTATGACCTTGTTGGGCGACTCGACAATCACCAGTTTCTCCAACGCACGCACGCTGCGGCGCAACATAGCTGCTGTGCGGAAGAAACGATGGTTGGCAATGAAGGGAGTGAAAAGGCGAGAGCAGGGGCGGGGATTAGATAGATGCGTATGCGTCTATGTATGTGTGCTGCGAATGCATGTCTATGTAAAGGACCTACGCGATAGTGGCGCGGCGGAGATAGACGCTGCGACACGTATGCCGCGCTGCTGTCTGGCCGTAGACCTGCTTCTTTTTTGTGTCTATCTATAGATTTGTGGTCTATTCGCCAATGCTGCTGCTGCTGCTGCTGCCTTGACTGCCCATCTTTACCGTTGCACCACACACGCACGGGAAGGCGAAGCGAAGCAAACAAACAAAACATACAGCGGAGAGAAGAGCGAGAAGGGGGGAGGGAGGGGGAGAGAAGGTTCATGCAGGTGGGCGAATGACGAGGAGGTAGCTGGAGACAGTCATCACTCACATACTCTGATGTAAGAGGAGCAGGGGTGACGCCGTTGGAGGCGCTGATGCGATGCTGTAGCACCAGCCCCTACGACAGCAGCAGTGGGTCACATAATGGTACTGCACTGCTGGCCAACCTCCGCTCTCCGCGTCACGGGCTCAACGCCAGGTGGTGTTCAGCCGTCTTCACGCGCTCTTTCACAGCGGTGGAATGCACACCGTCCGGGGATAGTGCGTGTGTGCGTGAGTTCCCGCACATCTGCCGTGTGTCCTGTCTCTCTCTCTCGAACTGTTTGTGGGAAGGGGCAGGTTGTTCTGCCACGCTTTTGGGGGGGGGGACATGACAAACAAAAAACACACATCGGGTCCGCGGCCCGCAACATTAGGGAAAGGCCGTAGTCCAGTATGTACATCTCTACAAGCGGGTGCGCGTGCATGCATCTCTGCCCGTCGATCACCTTGCATGTCTGTGTATGTGTCTGTGCCCGCAGGGGTAGAGGAGAAGATGGGGCCGAACACAGCGGCCTCATGCGTTTCATCTCCATTCATCATCACCTCACCCCTCCCTCTTCGCCCCCCTCCCCATCACACACCCGATGTGGACGCCGAAGGGCCGTATTGATTTCGTGGCCACTCACCCACACGCAGCAAGCGCACAGGATAGGGAGGGCGTACAAGACAAGCACAACAGCATTATAGGACACATGAGGTACGCAGTCAAAGAGAGGCAGAACAACAACAACACAAAAACAAAGGGGGAGTTGTTTACATGTCACGGCAGGCAACGAAGGGGAGCGGAGAGGCAGCATCGTAGCGCACAGTTACCAAGACACTCACCTCTCTTGCCTTTCCCACAGCGCCTATCCCCCCCCCCCGCCCGCACGTCCCTGTGTGCCTTCTCTTCGGATGCTGGCGTAGCACACGCCTAGCCACAGCAAGTTGGCACTAGACGTACGGCAGCCGCGGCTTCTCGGCCTCAAAGAGATCAATGGGGTGATCGGCAAAGACGAAGAGTTTGAAGTCCCCGTCGTGCTGCGGCTCGCTGGTACACGGCACGAGGAGGTACGGCTGATCAGGCAGCAGCTCCGTTACCAGGTACGCCTCCGCCGCGGTTCCCGCATTCACGCTTGCCACCTCTGAGAGGTCCTTGTCGTACTTGACGATACTCAGCTCGATGGCGGTGCATCGCCCCTTGAACTCTATCGGGGGCGGCAGAAACGCCTTCTTCTGACCGTACCGCCGCACCTTGGGGTGCTCGCGGTCGCGGGGGTACTGCACGAGGAGGACGACAACTTCGGTACTGCGAATTACCGAGAGGCCGTAGAAGGGGTTGTTGATCCAGTTCGCGAAGTGGGTACGGCTTCCGCCGGCGGTGGTACCAAGCTCCCAACTTCCTTCCTCCCACAGCACCTTCGTCCACTCCACCACTGGTTGCATCTCCACGGTGGCTGCCGAGTAAACGCTCAGCTCTACCTCGGCCTCCTTGTACGGCTGGTCTGCGTGGACCAACAGCACCAGCGCCCCTCGCCCGGCTGGAAGGCTCACCTCCGTGGCCAGAGTAGCCTCTCCGCCGGCCCTTTCCGATGACCGCGCGACGATGTCCGCTTCTGCGTAAGCGAGAAGGCGGCGGTAGCCGCCGTTCACGGTGCGACCGGATCGCATCAGCACCATGCCCACCTTCACGCGTGGGTCGGCGGAGCGGAAGCGCCGGGCAGATATGAAAAGACGGCCCTCGCGCTCCACGGGGAACGTGAGCGCCATCTGAGTGTTGAAACGCCACGACGGAAATGCGAGACTGCCGCCAGCGTTGCCTTTCTCAGCGCTGATCGACACGTTCTGTCGAACCCTATGCCAGTCGAGTCGCGGGTCAATCGGCCGGAGCTGCACTGAACGATTGGCAGTCACCTCCACACTAAAGTCCTCGGCTCCGCCGGAGGAGTACGGCACCACCACATATGGCATTCCACGCCTTTCCCTCATGCCGGCCAGACGCACCACGCACGTCGGCACCACCCCTACCGCATCTGCAGCGGCGCTCGCCACAACTGTGGCGGGTTCAAAGGTAAGGAAGCTGCTGCACCGCTGCGTATTGTGGACAGTGAAGCCGCGCACGCCGGATGTCGGATGGGCCGTGCGCAGCGTTATTGTCACCTCCATCGCTTCCACAGGAGAGAGAAAGAACTGCGGGTTGTTGCGCCAGAGCGGCGAGTCAGGGGCGCCGGCATTTGAGTCCCATTGCCCTGCCACCGTGGTGGTGGCGTTGGGGGTGACGTGCGCGATGCTCACCGTGGCGGGGCCGCTGCACCTCGCAGAGATGCAGTAGAGCGCGTCGGGGTCGCAAGTGTGCTCGCAGAACGGCATGACAGTAATGCGCTGCGAGCAGAGCGCCTCGGCAGTGAGTTGTAGCGTGCAGTAGGCGTCGCGCTGCCGGTTCGGGGTGACAAGCTGCAGCAGCTGCTTGTCTGTGATGCGGCAGACGCGCCGGCAGTTGTCTTCCGTCCCTAGCACAGCAAAGCCGATCGCCGTTTTGAACGTGGCAGTGGTGTGCTTGTCGCGCGTGATATCGAGGCGAGGATCGCGGCGGTGCACCCCAACATGCACCTCGATTGGCGTCGTGTCCGCCGCCGTTGCAGATGTTCGCGTCACCGTGAGTGCGTACTGTGGGTTACGCAGCGAAAGATCGGCATCGTCGGGGTCGTTGGCGGTGGACTCGGCGAAGCTGCCGGAGACGGTGGCCGTGTGTGCGCACACCTCTGTCACGAGCAAGTGCGTGTAGTAGTAGAGCACCTCGTCGAAGTGCATCCACATGGCGTCCTCGTCAGGGCGGTACTGAAGTACCTCAAGCAGCGTCTCCGTCCAGAGCGAACTCTTGTCCGCCCACTTCCCCCGCCACGTCGTGTCGGCGTCATTGCGAGAGTCGAAATTGCGGACCTTCACCACTCGCTGCTGCTCTACAAAGCGGGCGTCCATGACACCGTAGAGACGATCGGGCAGAAGACCAGCACGCGAGCGCTCCCGTGCGCCGGTGCTGCGACTGTCCAGCATCAAAGCGCAGAGCACTGAGCGGCTTACACCGGCTTTGAGCTGGCGCCAAAGCGCCTCCCGCTCGTTCTCTGGCAGTTCGGAGCCGTCTGTGGGCCTCACTCGCATCGTGGAGCAGTAGCCTCCTGACACGTCCATGAGCCCCTGGCGCAGCAACTCCAGCAGCGACTGCTGTGGGCACACCTTCAGCTCCATCGCCTCGTAGCACCGATGGAGCTTCGCGTACGCCTTTTCGGCCAACGGAAAGAGCGCGTCGTCGGCAGCGGCGCCGTGGCCGTAAACCAGCGCGCCTTGGTTGTCCACGAGCAGGTAGTCGTCCACCGTCACACCGACCCAGTCGTTCTGTTTGTAGAAGGCAAACTGCGCAAACCCGGCCTCCCTGAAGTAGTCCACAAAGACGCGAGATAGCCATCCTGGCTTGGCTGCCACCGAGTTCAGCACCGAGGCGAACCAGTGGCGGGGGCCGTAGGGCGAGGGCGGACTCATGAAGGTCGCGTCGCCTCCACGCGCGTGGAGCGAGACCTTCAGCTGCGACGCGCGCCTCCACTCCGTCACCGCAGGAAAGTTTAGCGGCGGGGCATCAGCCGGGTCCAGAAACAGGGACGATGTGCCGCGCGGAAAGTCGCGGTCGACAAACGGCAGGTCAGTCGCGTAGAGCCTGTCCAATATGGCCCGTCTCTCCTCACGCAGGGCGGGCATGTCGGCGCCACCGCGACAAGATTGCTGCTCTGCGTTTTGCTGTGCCGCGCGCCGCCCGTTTTCGGCGGAGTAGGCGGCCAGCTGTGCCTCTCGCTGTCGTACGGCGAGCGACTGTGTTGCCCCGCAGACGACAAAGGAAGAAGAGGAGAAGAGCTCCAGAGTGTAGGCGCCCGTCTCGGCGGCGTGGCGGAGCATTGGTACGACAAAGACGGGCTGCTGAATATCGTTGGCTACCGCCATCGCTGACTTTTCCGACAGCGCCGACACGGCCAACTCGGCGTACGACGGCGGGCTGCAGCTCACCACGGCGACGCAGACTTCTCGCTTCGAGCTGCGGTGACGTTGACGCAACTCCTCCAGCTCTGTCTTCCTTTCCATCGCCACCGGTGTTTCTTGGGCGGCTGCAGTAGCCATCTGCTTCTCCGCATTCTGCGCCGCCGTCGTTGCTTCCGCAGCGTGCACCTCAACGCATGCCACGAGAGACTTCGCGGCATCCTCGACGCACACCTCCGTGGCAGGGTTGTTCTTCCACGACTGATACAGCTGACGACACCCACCACAGCAGTCGGCATCCCAGTGGCCAGTCACGGTGCGATAGCGCCACCCGTGCGGGAACGCCGACCTCGTGAAGTCGACTGACACCGAGCTGAAAACGGTGATGCTATACGTCCCCGTCTGCCCCGCCTCCGCCGTACTCGGAACAACGAACACGTCCAGCTCTGCGACAGGCATGCTGAACTGCAGCGAAATAAAGGTTTTCCGCTGGTGAGAGTGGGACGCGCGCACGACTTCGGGGGTACATAGCAGCGGCGGGGCAGTCGCGTTGTGGACGTCGTAGGTGACCACGTCCAACCCAATTGCCCGACTATCGTTCTCGTACGGATCAGCCTCCTTCATGAGCAGTACGTGCACTGTGGCCATGAAGGACGGTGGCTGCTGCTGCCCCGGAGCGGCGGCGGTGTTCGCGCACGTGAGGTGGTACATGTCGTTGCGCCGCCAGGAAGGGCAGTCAGGGCCTCCGCCGGCGTTGTCGCTCGTCCAGGCTGCTTCCACCGTTCGCATGCACCAGTCGTACCGCGCATTGAGACGCTCTACCGTGATCCAGCCCTCCTCCTGCGCGGCGTGGTCGTTGCGAAGGGTGGCGGCCAGCGTAAAGTCCACGGCGCGGCCCACGTTAAAGGAGAAGGGCATCACAACGTATGCCTCATCCATGCGAAGGTGGGCCTCCATAGTGCACCGCTGATCTTCGATGGAGCTTTCCACAACAAGGGTATCTGCTAGGATTTCGACAACGCGGTGCACGCCGTCGTGACGCATCAGAAGCATTCCTACCTGATTGGCGGCCTCGGCATGGGCGCACTCCAGCACAAACGACACGCGCGACGAGCGAGAGAGCTTCACGCTGTACTGCGGGTTCCTCCACCATGTCGCGTAGTGGATGTAGCCGCCGGACTCTCCGGCCGATATGTGGTCGGAGAGGCGCGCTTGAAAGGATAGACGCGCGCGGGGCGTGTGACTCTTCAGATAGGAGTCGTGCTCCTCCTCCTCGCGGCGGCGCTGCGCCCGCACCGCCTTGCTCTTTTCTAGCGCCCGTGCAATAGCCTGCACCGAAGCCACCGTCAAGTTGTTGCCCTCTATAGAAACGTGCTCAATGGACGCGTTTTCCCCCAGCAGCTGCAGCAGCGCGTCGACGTGGCCGTCATGCAACCCGTCGTTGCACAGGCGCACCGTCCGCATGCAGGGGTGGAGGGCGAGGCAGTACGCCAGGTGCTCCACATGCTCCAGCTCCATCGTGTTGTTGCTCAAATCCAACGTGTGCACTGTCTTGGTGTTCTTTACGAGGTCCAAGACAGGAATGAGGCCGCGCAAGCCCAAGTAGTTCGCCGAGACATCCACTACCTCGAGCGGGCTGCTGGCTGTGTCGTCGAGGTAGCGCTTCACCGCGCTATTGGGGTGACATGCAGAGCGCCGACAGTAGTATATATAGAGCTCAGCATTGGACGGCATTGCTGGGAACGGTTCGCTCTCTGTATGTGTGTGTGTGTGTGTGCATGTACCGGGGTATGCGTGTGGCGACTGTGTTGTGCCCATACACACCCACCCTAGGAAGTAACGGGAGAGAGACAAACTTCAGGAGACCGCACGCGAATGTATGCCTCGCGTGATCTCTTCGAGTGCCGTCGAAACGGAGCCGCGTGTGTTTGTGCCGGCGCTGCGACTTCGTCACGATCAACAAGTCAAAAGCACGCGTTGGTTCGGCTCAACACGCGTGAAGTTCTGTGGCCGACAGACAGTGGGAGGCGTAGAGGGAGGGATGAGCAAGAGGCGGCAGCGGGGGAGAGAGAGCGATAGAGGGCCCTGTTGAGGCTACAAAGCACGTTCCACGTAAAGGAGAACAAGGAGAGGGAGGGGCTGCGACTGTTTAACCATCAGCCGGATACCTTCCTTCCCTGCACGTCTGCTGTTGTTGGGTGCGCACCTGGTCTCATGTGCTTCAGGTGTGTGCGTGTGTGGGGTGGGTGGGAGGGGGGGGCGAGAGCGCTAGTTAATGTGTCTATGCTTCCGCTTCGTTAGTCGCGTATGAGTGCCCAGGCGGATGGGGGGGGGGGAGGATGTTGACACGGTACGTGGCACTGCCCTCGTGGTCATAACTGTGTCGCCGGCACGGCACAAAAGACAGACAGACATGTGAGGAGGTGAGAGGAGAAAAAGCAACATTCACCAGCGTGCGTAGGCGTGGCAGTGCGGCAGATGCGCGCCCTGCGCACGTGGCCGCCGCACTCGCTGAGGATCTGAAGGGGAAGGGGCTCGCCGGTGCCGCTGCCATCGTTGCTACTCGATTGCGCGCTCTTGTTGCACCATGGCCTTCTTATCTTCGGTGCACCGCTTCTTCTCCAGGCGGCGCGTTTTTCTGTCACGGTAGATCTCGCCAAAGTCTGACCAGTAAAAGATGGGGGCGTTGTCACCGTACACCATCATCTTGCGATAGTGGTGCAGACCGCCAAATGACAGATACATGAGGCCAAGGAGAGGGTAGTACCACGAGACGCGCCGCAACCACAACATGGTGAGCCCAACACCTACACTCACCCCGTACCCGAACAGATGACCTACAAGCGGCGTGGGTGCAGCAGTGATAACGCTGGCAACGGAGAAGTACATGCCGCTGATAGCGCAGAAGGGAATGGCCAGCAGCGACGGAGCACGGATGCCGTTGTACGACATGCTAAGGTACTTGCGGAGCATGAGCTCCTCTGGGAAGCGCTGTGTCAGCACCATCACCAAGGCACTGCCCAAGCCCATGTAGAACGAAGGCTGAGCAAAGACAGTCGTCGTCACAGTCCGCTTGTCGAGCGTGCTCTGAAAGACGCGTACCTCTTCGCGACCGGATAGCGAGCGGGGGCTCTCCATCATCGCGGCAGCAGACCGGCGGCACCACGCTAGAAGGAAAGGGGAAATGGAGCGCGTGCGCGCAGGTGTGTGGATAGCTCCGCAACGAACAAAAGCCTTCGACTCTGCAGCAATGGGTTCGAGTTGCTGAACACACACGCTCGAGGAAGAACAGGGCACTACAGTGAATGAGGTGTATATATATATATATATGTATGTGTGTATGTGTGTGCCGGGGTGAGCGGGAGGAAGGTGATTTGAGGACGGAGAAACAGGGAAAGGTACGGAGAGCAAGGGAAACACACAGCAGCGCGGTGCGTACCTTCCGTGCGCTTCACTTCGACAGGCCAGCAATCGCCAGGGGAGAGCGCCAAGACAAATGCACAAAAGAAAGACAAGGGGAGACAGAGGGGGACGGCATCGGCTGCGTTGGCACCGGTGCGGAGAGCACCGCTGCTGGAGAGAGGGACACGGGGAGTGGGTATGAACGCTGCTCCATGAAAGGCGCAGCTTTGGACAGCTCCACAAACTCGGGCAGCGTGTATGGCTCTGCGCAGAACTTGAGACGGAGAGGCACACCACGGCACTCGTCGGCAACGAGCAGATCACGCCCCATTCGGACAACTCCATGTGCACCGATATACCCTATTTCAACGCCCATGCTTAGCTCCACAGTGGAAACAACAACAGAGTCCAGCACTTCCTGCTCAAGAATCCCTCCTCCCCACTTTCATGCACCCTGACCTCCGTTTACACATACACACGTGAGAGGGGCGTCGCAGAGGCTGAAGATACGCGAAGAGGGGGAGATGCACGCGGGGATAGAGGAGACAAGCGGCAGGGGACGCACCCAAGCTGACGGCCGCCGGTAGAGAGCGTGCCAATGCCAAAAAGCACGACACGCACATGCGAACAGCTGCACCTCAGAAGACGCGAAACTCAAAGTCGCGTTTTTTAGGAGGCGCGAGGGCGGCGCCGTACTTTCGGTCGCTAGAACGCTCCCATTCCTTCAGCGAGGAGGCCTGACCGATGTCGTTGTTCGTCGCTCGAAGACGCATCGGTTGCACGCGCTTGTTCGAGTGGTCCTTGATACGAAGACGCGACATGTACAGACGCTGGTACTGCGGCTCGATGGGGCGCCAGTAGTAGCGCATGTCCTTCACATCTATTTGCCGGCCAATGCGACGGCGGCGCATCTTTCCCCCGAGCGCCACCCAGACACGCGAGAAGGGAGGGCCCATTTCCTTGAAACGCATCTGCCATACCTGCATGCGGTGCTGCGCGAAGTATTCCTGCGGCTTGAGCACTACGCGACGCCCCTGGCGCGTGATCTCCTCGCATCCCGCCTTGGGGAAGCAAATCAAGCTAATGCGAAACATCGCACCTAACGACTAAAAAAAGGGGAGGGACAGAGCGTTGGTCCACTGCTGCCGTAACACGCGGTTACGCGGCTTAGGGAACGCTTGTCACTGCGGCGACAGCAGCAGCAGTTGCTGCAGTGCTGCTTCGAAAGGCAGGAGAGACGAGACTTGGCGCTGCTCTATACAGCGGCGCCACTAAGCTCCAGGCAAAGAAGAAAACCGGCGAACAACAACACAACGACGAGAACGAGCGATGGCCGAGAGGGGGAGAGCGGGAGAGAACATGACAACGAAGAGAAGAGAGCGTAATGGCGGCAGTGTACAAAACAAGCGCCAGCCAGCCGCAGACGAGCGGTGAGCGCGTCGCAGGCGGCACTTCCCGCAGTGGGGAGGAGTTGAAGCCACTTTACTGCGGCCGTGCAGTAGGGAGTTTGTCGCAGTTCTTGCCGCACCGAGCCTCCTCTGTTGGGGAGTAGGAAAAGGGGCTGCTGAGGACCAGCTTTTCGCCTCCTCCGATCTCCAGCGACTCTTGTTATCGTCTCCCTCTTCGAATGCAGCGAATGGCCGATACAGTGCGCAACAGAGAGGTGGGGAGGCGCACACCGACACGATGCAGGGAGGGCCCTGAAGAAGAGGTTGGGCGGAGGCACACACACACACACAGCCACGCCCTCAGCTCCTGTACTTGATGCCCCTCGAGAGGAGCAGCAGTGGTAACAATACAAAATGTGCACGCATCTAGCAACATCTAGGGTGAGAGGAGACATCTGCGCAAGGGGGGGGCAAAGGGGAGTAAGAGACCGTACACAGAAGTATCGGGCGAAAAAGAAAGGAATGAGACAGCCCTAGTCTAAAGGCGGAGCTGCATCCTTCGTTAAGGGATGTGTGGCATGCGTTCTCCTTCTCTCAAATGCGGTAGGTGCGTGATGAGCTTCGTGCCAGCTGAGCAGCGGAAACGGCTGATTGACTGGGGGCCGCGTTGCCGTACCGGATTTGCAGCATCTTGCTCAGCTTCCACGAGTAGGCTACCCACGTGACGAGGAAGCCGATGATGAAGCACAAAAGGGTGAGGAACAAGGAAATAGCCTGGAGCAACTCGGTCCAGCCAAACGTGGTGACCAGCCACAGCTCCAGCCACGCCATTGGGAAGCCATGAGCGAGGAAGGAAATGATTATGCCCAGGCACAGCGCATTACGCCGCGACACGGGCGACATCTCATTGCCGTGTGCATAAGGCCAGTAGATGAGCGGCGCACTCACTCCCGCAAAGATGAGAACACCTATGCAGCTGAAGGTAATGTACGCGTTGGAGCCATACACGCCGTAGTATTCCCGTGACGGCAACAGGTACAAGATGTAGCACATGATGTTCATGAGATCGGTTATAATGAACAGGAAAATGATCATCAGATGGGCGCGCGGCCTGGCGTTTTTCCAGTTGCCGTACTTGACATCCATATCTCTACGCTTGTGAAAGGGAGAAAGGCTCTATGAAAATGTGTGTGTGTGTGTGTGCGCAAGTGTTTTGAAGGGGTGGGGGCAGTGCGGCCACCCAGTTGCCAAGCCAGCGACAAGAGAGAAAGGAGTGTATGCCAACGGCTCTCGCCACAAGGCGCACTTTACCCCTCACGACTATCTTTTCCTTGCGCCCAAGAGACGAGAGAAACCCACATGTGCGTAAAGCGTTGGCAGAAGCAGAAGATAGTGATGGAGGGCAGCGCGGAGTGGGGGGAGAGTAGCTTAGTTTGGAGTAGGCGGTGATGAAAGGGCAGCAGAAACAGTGCTGGTGACAGTCCAGCAACGGAGTGTGAAATACATTAGCGCATTGTATTATTGAAAGAGTAGCGGAAGGGGGGAGGGCGACAGCTACAGTCACTGAGTGCCGTCCGGTGAAAGTGCTTAGTTCATAGAAAACCTTCGTTATCGCAAGGTGCAGCCGTGGAGTTGGGGGGGGGCGGGTGTCTGAAAGGATGCACAAGGAAGAGCCGTGACAGCCTGTGAACCCCGCTTACCGTTCACTGCGCACCGCACACCTGCTCGCCCTGTTCGAGGACGGGGCGGGAAGAGGGAGCATTTATCGATAGAAGAGCAAGAGACCCGAAGGGGCGCAGAAGAAATAGCAACAAAAAAGAGAGCGGAATACACACTCGCACATCTGCATCTCAGTCGGACACAATGCATGCAGGCGGCGTGTGCAGAGGCACCAGAAAGCAGAAAGGCCCCGCGCCATATATCATACTGGACTAACACAGTCGCGTTCACACCGTTTCCTTTTGTGCCCTATTTGTTTTTCTCCGCTTTATTCTGATACCCACTCGACTGGCGCTGGCATCCTCTCTCATCCACCTGACACTGATCAAACAGAACAGAGAAGGGGCACATGAATGAGACGAATGGGCATGATGCCCTAAAAAGAGCACAGCATTCATAAACACCCCTACCTCAGCACACACCCGCATGCATTCATCTGAGCATCAGCGGTAAACGTGCTGACGGCTTGTAATGTTTTGTAGGGCGTAAAAGTCAATGGCGAAGACGACGATATCCTCATGGTTTGAGCAGCTTTTCTTCATTCACCACCTTCCAGACGTGTCGAGCAGCATAGAAGCTGCTCACGACGAAGGCAAATACCATGTACCGTGGGAAAAAGGGAGAGAAGCACGAGGATAAAACGCACACTCGAAAAGCGTGCGACACAGCGAAGAAGCCTGCGAAACATACAGGGAAGAGGGACATGCCACAGCCGCACACGCACACACGCACACACACATACACACAGACACACACACACAGACATGCACGCACAAAAGCCTTGCATCGGCAACTAAGTTGGAGAGAGCGGAGTCCGTTGGTCGGTGGAGAGAGAAGATGATAATATAATGATAAGGCAAATACGCATGTACACACATAATCACGAAAGCATCGAACAAAGAGATATGAAAGATAAGAGTCAGCGCCCTATCGGTATGTGTGTGTGCGTGTGTGTGTTGGGGGGTGGGGCATGGGCTTGAATGGGTGTGCTGACTTTCCTTTTGTCCCCTCTTCGACGACACACGGCTCGACTACACGAGTGTGTGTGCACGCAAAGATTGCCTGCACACACGTGCCCCCGCTTCGCGACCCCGTACAGAGAGGGAGAGATACATGCGCTTCTAGTATCACCTAGGAATCACTGTATCCTTCGAGAAAGAGAAGCCAGCAATGACACCGATATACCCCCGAGACGGGAGGGAGTAACGCGAAGAGGTCCACAACTGAAATCGATGACGAGAGCAGTGCGCGAATCAGTAGCTCTTTTCTCCTCCCCATTTCTTCTAACAGTCTTCCTCGGCGTTTTGGAGCAGGTAGGCATGGTAGGAGCGGTTGTAGCGCTGCTTCACGGCGGCCGTCAGCGCCACTGCGACGGTCATGCCAAACGAGTACGCCACGCTCATTGACTGGCCTGTGAAGAAGCGGGAGACAACCTGGTAAAACACGAGGGCGCCGACGTTCTCCATGACAGAGATACAAATCCCACTAACGCCTTCCTCCACGGGAAACGAAATCTCTGCCACCAGCTCGTAGAAGAGCGGAGCCGCGGCACCATTCCAGAAGCCGCAGAGCGCCGTAGAAAAGAAAATGAACGACTGGCCCAGGTTCCACAGAGAGTAGCTCTTGTCGTTCGGCGTGCAGGCTATGAAGACGAGGTTGCACAACATGTTCATGGTGATGCAGAAGAAGATGACGTACTTCATCTGACGTGAGAAATACAGGTCCACCACATAGGAGGAGGCGATACCTCCCGCCACGTAGGCGATCATGCCGAAGAAGCTCATGATGCCGATGAACTCCTCCGAGTAGAACTTGGAGTAGGTGTCGGCGAAGAGTGAGATCCATGCCGAGAAGCCACCGCTCAGCCACGCGTACACAACCAGCAGGCACACACACGACGGAATGGACCAGAGCGAGCGCAGCTGCGACACCAACGATATGTCCTCCTTGGAGTGGGCCACAACATCGCCATCGCTCTTCGACTCTGACACGGCACTGTGCTGCAGCACCGTCTGCTCCTTCGTCTCCGTGCATATCCCCGCCGACACCGGCTCCTGCGGCATGATCACCCAGGCTAGACTAAGACCAATGGCAGCCATCAACAGCTCGTAGACGGTCACTGCGGAAAAAGATAGCTTCTTCGTTAGCGTGGGGATGAAGATGTAGCACAGCGAGTTGCCCACACTGTTGAATAGCACCGCGGCCGCGGTGGCACGCGTGCGCTCCTCTGGTTCGAACCACGTGGCTGACAGCGCCGAGACAGCGCCGGTGGCGACAGGAGAGCCGACACCGCTGAAAATTTGGCCAATATTGAGCATGACTAGACCAAAGGTGGACTTGTGCGCAAAGGCGCCAACGAGCTTGAAAGCAGCGCCCACAATCTCAGCAGCCGTGCCGATGCGCACAGCGAGGCGCAGCCCGTCATACCTCGTCACCAGCTTCATTATAGGAATGAACGTACAGAGGAAGACAAGTGGCTGCCACGAGGACAGCAGCTGCAGCGACCGGCTCGTCATTCCATGCACATTCGTCTTCAGCCAATTGGCGACAGGCTCGAACATGAGCCAGGCAAATCCGTTGTTCATGGTGAAGACGATAAAGATAAACAACACCTGGTGCTTCTTCTCGAAGCAAGCGAAGAAGTCTGCAATCGTCATTTTGTGGGGATGTGTCCAGCACGGCTTCTTGTTAGACCTCTGGTACGCTGTGCTACCAGTTACACGGTGGTCCGTGTGTGATGGTGATGGTAAGAGCCCTCGTGTATGTGTATGTGTTTGAGTGTGTGTGCTGAATCGCTTCAGGGAATGGGAAATACGAGGGAGAAAAGGCGCACGCCAGCTGCTGCAGCAGTGAAGAGAGCGAGTGATACTTGTGACATGTTGTAGTTGTATGTATGCCGTGTGTTCAATAGTCACCCCCCCCACACATGCACACATGCACACATACACGCAGGAGCGAGTGGGACAAAGGACGTGCGAAAAGCGAAAACGACACGAATCCAAGCGATAGAGAGAAATTAGGGCGAGATGGAGAAAGGGAGAGAGGGATCGCACCGCCGAAGGTGGTGGTCCCCGCTGTGTGGCGGTAGAGCCATACATGCGCTCATACACGCTCTGGAAACCACCTTGACAGCACAATGGTGGTCCACAAGACAGGCTGAACGTGCTATCGAAATCGAAGAGATAGCGGGGACGTTTTTTTCACGGACAGGCAGCTGCAGGGGGTGAAAGTAAGGGTGCGCGATGACAACCGACGTGTGCGTGTGTTGTCGCAGTGCTGGACGGCTATCGTGACAGCAGGGAAGAAAAAGCACACACCGTGAGAGAAGCTTCTTTATAAGCAGAGCTGACAGGTAAGGGTGATGGGAGTGGAGGGCTGTGCGCACGGAGAAGCCGGGCATGTCTTCCTCACTTGTGCTGTTTCCGATAGAGAGGCTGGCAGTGATTCGGAGGTAGCGCTGCGTGCCTTACCTCCATGGCGGAGAAAAAAAAAACTGTCCAGTCGCACGACGAAAGGGAAGGGGGGATGCGGCAGCTTAAAACCCTCTTCACAGTGTCAAGGTGCGCTGGCGTGCCGGTGCCGCGCGTGTGACTTGCAGGACGCTCTTCAATGCCCTTGCCAGCGGTCTCCACGCAAAGCGAAGCAGAAGTGCCAGGAGGAGGAAGGCAAGAATGCGGATGGCATCATGCCTCCAGTTTGGTATTCCGGAGGACAATGGGGCGACTGCGCCTCCTCGACGCACCTCGGTCGAGGTGCCCCGCTGTGTCCCTTGCTGTTTGTCTGGGGCGAGTGCAGACGACATCGACGAGGCGGGAGCTGCAGACACAAAAGGCACAGCCACCACACTTTCCATCTCTCGGTGCCGCGCTGCCTCTTGCCAGCACGTGGCCTCGTACTTTTGTAGTTCCTCTCGAGTGAAAGGGGTCAGAATAGCATCCATCGCCTGCGTGTTGTATGCTGCGAGGACGTGCTTGTGCCCGGACTGTGCGGCGCACTCGATCTGGAGAAGAACGACCGCACGAAAATGAAGGTGAAACGTTTTCTGTGCGTTGCCCGTCGAAAGTCGGTCGCGAAAGCGCCTTCGGAATGGATCGGCCTGCTCGTCCGCCGCAGCTGCTAGCGCTAGCCAGTCGGTGACGAAAGCTAGAAGGTATTCATCTGCAGCGGATGGGTCTAGTCTCTGGAGACAGTGCCCGCCGCTGAGCGCGATTTCTACAGGCAAAACGCCGTCGAATGTGTCACGGATGTGCGTAAGAAAGGTGATCACTCTTTCGTGGGGTGCTGCGCCTGTGCCGTAGAGCTTTGCCAGCATAGTCATGCCTTTGGACTGCGTGATCGTCCTTGTAGGGTTGAAGAGTCGAAGGCAGCGGGAGGTGGCGTCAACGCATTTCGCGGCGGACTCCATCAGCCCTGTCCATGGTGAGAAGCCATCATGGGACTGCGTTGCACTCTCGTCGTGCTTTCTCGCCGCCGTGGCGAAGGCAAGAAGCGTGCTCAGCTCGTCCTCCAGCCTCTGGTGCGCCACGTACACGAGGCGGAGTCGGCCCTCGCGTGACTCACTGATGCCGCCACCGGTTTTCTGAGTCGCTGTGCTCACAGTCATTCACCACTACTGGCACGAGAGAAGGGTGTATTTCGAGTAGCGTAAAACTGCGCAATGACGGACGCGGTTGAAGACACAAGTGAAAAATGCAACAAAAGACAGAGAGAGGGTAACATCAACGGATGCGTTGCTGCCTAAATACAGGTATGCACATGTGCCAGCAAGCAGGCTCAATTTGAAGCCCTGAAAGAAAACACCGGAGTATCATGGATGCGCGGCCTTCCGTCCTCCTTTTCATGGCAGATTGCTGGCGTTGCTGTGACCATGCGTCTACGATCAGTGAAAAGGAGAAGGAGAGGTGACATAGTCGACGAGCACACACGTCCACCCGGCAGCAGCGCTCGTTGGATGCGTTCTGCATCGACTAAAAGGCCGTGTGCGAGTCCGGTATGGACAGCATTCGTGACGTCAAAGGGAGTTGAGGAGGTGATGATGAGCTATGCGGCTTTGAGGAAGCTGAGAGAGAAGTGTAGCCCACGATCGACACGCGCAAGAGGAAAGAAGAAGCGCAACAAAAAGCACATACACACAGAGGCATAGTCACGCGATCAAGCAACACTGCACGTTTAGTGAAACAAAGAGAAGGCGGTTTCAACAAGAGTCGGAAGGCGCGTGGAACTGCAGCAACAGAGCGGAGAGTCAAATATTTTAACAAGGAAAAAACGGGCTGTACATACTCTGATATGGGAGGGGAAGGGGGAGAGAAGGGGCCATGCGTGTGCGTCCCAGCCACCCCCGCCCCTCCCTTCTTCCTCTGTTTTCTGATTATGCGAGCAGATCTCACCACAATATCGAGCAAAAGAAACGCAAAAAAGACTCTCTCGATATTACTTCTCCGGCCACGTGGCTCATTACTGCACAGTAAGCACGCCAACGTAGCGCAGTCGAAGTGAAGGAACAACAGAGTCGCCCTTGACGGCGGGACGAAGCACGACTAGGCAGCCGTTTTCTAATGCAATTACTATGTCGCCGTTGTCCTCCGCCTCGAAGGTGGTGACGCGGCCCTCCGGGAGGCAAAAGCGATGCTCCACCGAGAGCTGCACCTCGCCACTCGCCTCCCCGTCTTCTAAGTTCCACACACCAAACGTCCCGTCATCGCTGGAGGTGAAAAAGGAGCCGTTCCCGTACACGCTGGCGGCCACCATTCGCACGCTAGAGACAGTGGCGCCGTGGCCTTTGTACAAAGCCACGCGCTTTCCGGTTCGCACGTCCCACTGTGCGACGTACGACCCACAGTCGTTCACACCGTTATGACCGGTGAGCAGCATGTATGGATTTTCGGGAATTGTTTCACAGCAGACCGGATAGTAATTCATTCCTTCGATTGTCTTGGAGAGGTGCAGGTCGCTGTACGTGCCTTTTGTACGCACATCCCACAGACGAACCGCCAAGTCTTCGCCGCCCTGCGCGACGCAATTCATGGATGACATGAAGCGGACAAAGTGCACAATGTTGAGCTTGACATCCCCACAAAACAGTTCCTCAGCCCTGTTGACGTCCCACAGGCGCACTGTATTGTCTTTGCTGCCCGACACGAGGAGGTTGCAGCCAGGGTTCGTGTCGATGCTGGTCACAGTAAGCGCGTGTCCGCGCAGCTCCGCAAGGGAGCTGTCCGAGGTTAAATTCCACACCTTCACAGTCTTGTCGCGGCTGGCCGTGGCAAACACTCCCGACGAGGTCGGTGTCGTAACGCAGTTGATGTCGTTTTGGTGAGCGTGTACCCAGCGCTGCATCACGTGGCCCGTCTCGTAGTTGAGCAGCGCCACACTTCTGTCCTCGCCGGCTGCCAGAATATGCCGCGGTCGCTGCACCTGGGCACACGACGCCACTGCAAGCGCTGCCTTCCCGCGGGCAAAGACGGAAGTGAACTGACGGAAATCTTCATGGAGCAACTCCGACAGTACAACAGAGACGACGGGTTTCAGCATATGCTGGAGCGCCTCAATTTTCTTTACCACAGTCATTTTCTTAAGATCAGCTACCCTCTCATTGTTTGCCGGAGGAGACGGCACATCCTCCGGCTTGGCGTACTGCTTCGTCCTGTATCGGTTGAATCGTTTGTTACCAGAAGTGCCATTGCTGCGATTGTCCACCACCTCGCCGGTCTTGGTGCACGTATTTCCCATCTTTTGACGCTTCGAGGAAGAAATGAAGCCGTACACACCAAAAAAAAACGACACTTTTTTCGAGGTGTGCCGCTGCCTGAAGCGAAGCGTCTGCAGTTGTACAAGGGAAATCGTTTGCACGAGTGACGGTCTCGAAGTAAGTATCACTGGCCGGCCCCGTCTCTGTAGAGTCCCTCCGTGTGACTGCGAAAGCAGGAGTCGCTCTTTTCGCTATTTCTGCTGCACCAATGAGTTGAGTATAAGGGGGAGAGAAGAGGGAGACTAGTGCGTTGTGTATGTAGGTGAACGTAGGATTGTGCGGCATGAAAATCGTTCTCACACCTACCGTAGAGAGCAGAGAGAGGAGAGAGGAGAGAGAAGAGAGAGGTAGAGAAGTGCGTGGAGGCCGTTTGATGTAAGACGTGACAGCTGCATGTGCGCCACCCGCTCTATTCGGGCATCAGTAGGGGAGGGCAAGGAGAGGGGGAGCTGGAGGTCATGAGGGTACTGAGCTACGGTGTGCCATCTCGCTGTCCTTCCCACTCTCTCCACTTCCACGAGTCAGGCACAAAAACTAAACATTCTGCAATTTCCTTCTACACTTTTGCACTTGTGTGTCTCTCTATCGCCTCTGAAGATGACAGCGTTGATTACATCGAAAAGGCAGCACTCAGGACAGGAACGCGCGTATCATGGGAAATTGTGTGCGCCTCGGCGTCTCCTTCGACTCGCCACACTACCTTGTTACGCCCGCACGCGAGAATGTCGCCACCTCCCACCGCGAGCAGCCCAACTGGAGCCGCGCCGTGCGGGGTACTCCAGCGATCCAAATCACGGGAGACACTCGTACCCACGACACTCCCCCGGCTGGCGAGGTAGCTGCCACCGTCACCAGAGTTTCGAGTGACAGTACAGAGAAGCCGATCGTGGCTTCGGGACTGAGAGAAGGGTATGTAGGAGACGTAAGATGCAGTAGACATAACAGCAACGTGGTTGCCCTCCCGCCGCGTGCACACACACAGCAGGGCGGTGTAGTCGTAGGGAAGCACCTCAGTGCCGCATCCGGCCACAAAGAAAAAACGGTAAAAGACATCAGCGCCGTGTCGCAGCGCGCCAGCTTCAAACTGCGTCACCGCTGCTGCTGAGTCTCCCTTGCCGACCGCAGCATCGTATTTACATCCGCTGACGTAATCATACACAGAGGCGGAGCGAGGAGGAGAGGGGCTGGCCTCAGTGCTTTGCAGCCCCATCGAAGACGCCAAGGTTGCATGAGGAAAGTCTGGAAGCTCGCAGTGGCGCAACGCAGCCGCGGTGTTGAAGCCACGAATACGCCCTAGGCTGTGACGAACCTCCATAAACGAGGCAGAGCCGTCAAACGACAGATGCAGCTTTCTGTTTTCGGCAACCACGGCGCCGCGCGCCCCGCCACCGAAGGAGCACGCGCGCAGCATGCAGATTTGTGTGGAACACACTAATGCTACGTGTGCCTTTCCCAATGCAAGCGGGCCGCAGCCAGTGCACTCCACAGTCACACAAACCACTCGTAGGCCGTCACTCACTAGAACACGGTCGGTGTCCAGGACGCAAATGTGCCGGAGATGCGCCTTCTCCCCAAAGTCGCCCATCAAATAATTCGTCGCGGTCGTGAAGGTCACGCCTTTGTCACCCGAGACCGCGAGGAAACCATTGCGACCGCAGAGGGCGACCACGTCTCCGTAGCCATCTGCACAGCACACAACAGACGAGGCTTCCTCGCCGCCAGCGACATCATCTGTGGACTCCGTGGATTTGAGCAGGCTCGTCACATCGTCAAGGAGGCCCTGAACACCAGCCGTGCTGGCTTTAAGAGGTTCGCTAGACCTGGAGAAACACAACCGCCAGGTGAGTCCACAGTCAGCGCTTCGGAACAGCTTGTCGTTGCAGGACAGCGCAAACAGAAATCGAGGCACCGGACCCGGACACGCACATAGCACAACGTCACAGATGACCTGCAAAAATAACTTCTGTGGGTTACTGCTGCCCTGGCTGCCTTCGCTGCTGGCGACGAGGCAGTGCAAGAGAAGGAGCACTCGCTCGTATGCTTGTGGTGGCAGACGTCGTACCAGACCAGCCAGCTCTGTTGTCACACGCATCCCCTTTCGCTCTGCTGCCGGTCTTGCACGTTGTTTTCAGCGATGTTCACGCCCTAGGCTGACCAACGCACCTACAAAAAAAAACACCTAGGCTGTGTTGGAAAGACGGAAATGAGGAGGTCAAGGGAGGGGGAGGGGGAAAAGGAGGCTCACGGGTGGAGCGAAAGGGAGGCGTTAGAGGGGTCCATATGTGCAGAAGAGCACACGGATACGAGGGATGTGGTTTGAAGGCATCCAAAGATATGTCAGCACTGCACAACTGGCACAGCGAGGAGGAAGCGCAAAAGGGTCACTGCTGCAGTGATATGGGGAAGAGGAGAGAAAGACAGACTTTGAAGGTTTCAGCGCGGTATGCGCTGCACAACAGCGGCAGATGCAGAAATAGCATACACTCAGCAACCAAAGAAAAAACGGCAAACATCCAAGGGAAACGAAAAGGCCTCGCAAGAGAGAGCAAGAAAAGCGAGACCAAAGAACATGAGGTAACGTACACTTGATCGATCCGCTCCGTCTCAAGACTCCAACGCACCTGCATCTGTCGCGCGGGCCAATGGTGCAGCCAACCCTGCTGTCCTAACCTTCACTCTGGATCAGCCAAAGCCAAAGAATGCGAGGAAAACGAGAACGAAAATGAGCACGGCAATGGTGCATACCTTGCCCTTGTTCGACAGGCTTGCAAGGAGCTTGTCAACCTTTGCATTTGCGGCGCGCAGCCGCACCTGGACGCCTGAGATGTCGCGATCAACGTTGTCGAGCATGACCTCCTGCGTGTCCAACTCTTCGTGAATGTGGAGGCCTGTTTCGCGCAATTCGCGCAGTCCAAAGGTGAGTCGATCCAGCACTTCATCCTGAACTTTTTCCTCCTCACGCTGAGCAAACGCCTGCGCAGATATAAACCCGTCCGCCGCAACGCCGCAGCTCTCACTGGGACTACCTACAGCCGCTTCTGCTACTCGTTGCCTCTGCGCGGCAGATGCCGCAATTTTTTCGTAGAAACTGCGAGCTTCCCCCACATCCCCTTCAAGACTACGCACAATATTCTGTCGCTCCATAATTTCGTTCGCAGAAAACACCTTTCCCTGCACCTTGCCACCGCGCTCGTCGACGACACGGAGCATTTCTTTCAGGAAATGCAGCAGTTCCTCCGCGGTCTCTTTGGCATCGCGAAGCTCTGCCACACTCGACGGAGAGATTACGCCCTTCTGCGTCAACTGTTGCTCAATGAGCTTCGCTCGCACCACAACCTCTCGCAGCTCCTTTACGGAGTCATTGAACGGGTCGCTGGCAAGCATTTCTTTGCCTTTGTGTGTCGAGGGTCGGCTGAGCTGTGATAGCTGGCGTCACCATGAAGTGCGCTTTTACGTAACAGCAGTACAAATTGAAAGCCTAGAGGGACGGAGACAGCGGGGAAAGAAGACCGTGGCGAGGGATGAATGTACGTATTAATCTTGCGTCATTCAATAGGGTGGGTGAGAACTCCTCGAGAGCACCCCCCTGCTTCTCCACTCCTTGCCTGGCAAGCTGGGGTGCGGTAGAGAGGGACTTCGAACCAGTTCCGTCCTCTCGTTTAGTCCCCGCAAGGCTGCTGCCTTTTAACTGGCTTCGAGCATTGCGTGCAAGGAGACGCCGTCAGAGAGCGCATGCAAGAAATTCAACAGCCCGCATGCTCGGGTTGGTGTGCTGTGGAAAAGGGTATCAACTTGTGTATGCATAAACACGGTAGGATACGAGACACTACGAGAGAGACAGGGGAGAAGAAAAAGAGCAGCAACGATGCCTTGCATCCTTCAGTGGACGGGATCATATACTCTGTGGCACGTGAGCCGCTTTATAAAAGACGAGTTGCGGCCATTGAGGCCTCTAAAGCACAAGCGATGCTACCGGTTCTCGACACGCTCTCCGCAGAGATGTCGTAAATCCAGCGAAACGGCTACCGCTGAGGGCAGAGTGGTGAGATACGCTGAAAGAAGAAGCATAACAGAGAAGCAAAGAACAGCCGAAATAACGGCAAATATATATATATCTTTAGCGTCTCCCTTCCGACGCTCCCAATCATGCCGGCCGCCACGTGGTGCATCCCTCGGGATGGTCCAGTCTCCCCACCAGTGGGCAGTGAGGGGTTGGGGATGAGATGCGTTCAAGCCACACTGACGCTCTACCTATCATATGGATGGCACAAGCGTTGTGCACTGTAGCAGGCCGCTCCGACGCAGCGCCATCCGGAACCTGGCCGCCGACATCACTCGAGACACCTCGCTCTGGCTTCCCTACATCGTAGACACTTGACTGTCACCACCAGAGGCAGATTGGCAACGGCAGGGGTAAAGGGTGAGGGGGCGCTTGGCTTCCCCGCAGAGCGGGGCACTGGACCGTGAGAACACGTTGAGGTGCTCTCCGGCATCAGGGAATAGAAAGGGAGCAACAAAACAAAAGCACGTTCGTCAGGCAATTCACGTGCGGAATAGAAAAAGTTGTGCCGTTTGTAGGTGGCGACAACCGACGCTACTTCGGAGAAAGAAAAATTCCCTACGGCCCGCATCTGTGGGGGTATGGGACATTCGATATTCAGTCGCTTTCGTACCCTTCACACATTATATTGTGCACTACTGGCTCCACATACTCCGAAGAGCCTTTCAGCCCTTCGAATTCTCCGGAGATATCCTCCATGATACGCGACATGCAGCTCAAGAATGCGTTGAGAGCGTCTGTACATGTGACCAAACGGCTTTGCGTGAGTTGGTTGTGGATGTCTTTAAATTTCTGATCCGCAGACTCGAAGGCCGCCTCCAGCTCGTTCCGTCTCGCAACCTCGGTGCTATAGTATTTCGACTTCAACAAGCTCTTTGACTTTCGAAGGTATTCTATCTCTTTTTTTGCGACCTCCTCGCGGTATGCATCATACTCGTGCATAATCTTGTTGCGCTTGCCCTCCAGCCTCTCGCACTCGTCGTACAAAGCCTTCAGCCCATTTGTAGCGGTGAGGACAGTCGAGTCCATTGCGACGTTAAACTCTGGAAAGGCCGTATCTTCGATACGATTCATAGAGGCCGCCAGAGCCAGCGCGCAATCCTTCGTGGAATCCGGGATGCTTGGGTAGTTGCACAGCGATTCAAATGCCTTGCTTGCTTCGGTGAGCGCTTCTACGAGGCGCCTAACAGACACTTTTGCTTTCTCCATGGCAGTGCTGTAGCTACGAATAGCCGAGGACAACTCTTTCATTTCACGTTTGCGGCGGTTGTAATCCTCGTCGCAGGTAGACGGCGCCAACTTTAGCGCCGTTTTTATTTTCATCATCGTTTCCATTTTGAAGCTCAGCTTTTGTGTGTGCCTTGAAGTTTGCTCGTTTGTTGTTCTAGCCGTCCAAAGGATAGCATGAGCATCATGAAGCGGAATAGGATCTCTAACCAGCGTGGAGAACTATGATAAACGCTACCGTGTCGTAGCCAGCGACTTTGCGCTCAGAGGCGCAAAAGGAAACGATGACCGGTTCCATCTAAGTGTCGCGAGACCTTTTCCCGCGGTGTCGTGCCACAAGCACAAAACATACGCTTCCTTTCGGAAGCAGATGGGGGAACCTGCAAGGTGGTCTCCCCCGCGAAAGTCGTCGCGAGAAAACCGGCACTTCGAATTTGCGATGGCCCACAGTCGTCGAAGGGTTCGATACTTGTTTGAAAACCAATTCACAGCGATTCTTTAGCGCTTGGCACAGAATAGGTTTTGGATTCGCTCGAGCGTAGATTCACTGCTATTCGCCAGCACGCAGGCAGATGCGTGCGACAAAGAGAATAAAAATAGTGACCAGGCTCTCGATAGCCTGTCCTATCCAGGTTTCGTCAGGGGAAGGGAAAAGAGAGGGTAGTGCAGGGCCAACACGAGGTTTCTAATCGCCAACGTGTACCCGCTCTCTGCCATTGAACATTGGTGAGCCACCACTCTACCCTGCCTGTCACAGGTCCCATCGCGCGGTGCGAAGCAGCCGTAGACACATGCGTTACAGCAATGCACTCACTTAGTCATGTGAGCACGGTCCTCGCCTCAAACCCTACCCACCCACACCCCTCCTTGCGGGTTGTCTCACAGCCACTCCCACCATGCCCACCCCCAGTTGGTGCATTCCCCTCGAGGTGGCTCAGGCTCCCAATACCAGTACGCAGTGCGAGGGCCGGGTGAGGCACGTTCGAGTCACGCGGACACTCTGCCCATCACATGAATGGTACAGGCGTGCTCACTGTCTCAGCTCGCTTTGACGCAGTGCCATCCAGGACCTGACCGCCGGCATAAGCAGCGGTGCATCACCCTGGCTTCCATACCGACGGGGTGAACTTGGCCCTGATACACCATGCTGAGGTGCTTTCCGCCATCAGGGAAGTAAATCACCAAAAGAAAACCGAATCCCGATCATTCTCATGTATCAACGAGAAAAAGGACAGGTTTTACTGGTACATAGACTCTCCGCACTTTCTTTCTACGCAAGCGTAAACAACGTAAGCAGCTACCTCACCGTTTGCTTGTAACCGCACCAACCAGAGAGCCATTTTAATAGAGCCGTAGACAAAGTTGGTAAGAGCAACGACTGACGCATAGGCACACAAGCGCAAGAAGATAAGCGAGACACCGTGTCAGATGAGGCTGAAAGCCAGCCACGAATCACGTGCCCTCATCGACGTGCGTCGCGTTTCGAAGAGGATAATGAAGCACTCAAGGTGAGAATCATAATAGCGAACGGCAACGGTCCGATGCTGATTTTTCTTGTTTCCGTGGGAAAGATCACTAGATATTGACCATGTCTGCCTTTCTTCGGGTCGATTCCATTTCCTTATGGATCGACCCCATCAACTGCGATGTGCTCGCCAAGTAAGTGGAGAGGGCAGCCATGTAGCTGTGCAGCTTCTTCTTCTCCAGCTCAGCATACGTATCCTTGAACTCCTTGTCAATCTTCTGAAAGCCAGCCTTTAGGCTGTCACGCCTGGAAGCTTCCTCGTAGAGTTTCGAGTCGCACAAGTCTTTACCTTTCTTTCGGTACTCTGCTTCTTTCTTGGTGACAGCTTCGCGGTACGCGTCGTATTCGTTCATCACTTTGCTGCGCCTTGCCTCCAGACTCTTGCACTTGCCTGCTAGGCTCTTGATCTCAGTTACGCTGTCGTCGTCGTCGAGCATCTTCTTGAAGTCCACGAGGAACTCGCAGCGCGCCTTCTGTACCATCTGGGCGAAGTCCCCCACAACCCCCCTCACGTTCTCAGGAATGTCATTTCCGCGTGTCATTGTCTCCAGTACTTTCAACATACTCTCCATTGCTGTCAAAAGGTGTTGAGAGGATGACCTCGTCTCTTCCACGGCAGACTTATAGTCGGAAAGCGTGTGGTTGATAGTTTTCAAATTGCCAGCCTTTTCTTCGAAGTCATAGTCCACAGTCTTGGGTGCGACACCCAGGGCGGCCTTCGTCTCCAGCATAAACTTCCTCATTGGTGTGATCCACTACGGATTGTTACGCTAACGTCCAAAGCTGCTGTAGCGCTTCAAAGCCAGACTTGCTATAGGTGTGTTTTTGTAGTTTTGCTGACCTCCACTGTCTTTTTGCTCCTTGTTGGAAACGTTCATGCAGATTAGTTACACAGCAGAAAGGTGTTTAGGAAACGTAACGTGAAACACACTGGTGTAAAGCACCACGACATCATTGCTATCCTCGCATAACACGACGAGAAATATATAGGAGATGCTTTGCTGCGCACCGTGTACCAAACAGACCAGTCACGCAGAAACGAACAAGAGGCGGTGATCAGCGCCCTCGCAAAGCACATTTCTAGCGCACTGCGGTCACACTATCCAGTATTTCCGCTTTTCCGTTTCATGCGCTGCAGGAAAAGCTGCGAAACGCAGTCTCGGCATCGACACACACAGGCGAATAGTTCGAGAAAAGGACCCCTAGAGTTTCTCTAAGTTAGGTAAAACACTATTCGAGACACGAGCCCACGCGTCCCGCTCCAGTTTCTCTACAGCATGTGCCTTACATTCCACGTATTCAGCGAGCGCATCATCAACCCCAAAGCCACGCACCAGCTCGGCAATACAATCCGCGAGCTCAGGTTTTATAGTGTGGACTGGAGTATGACCAAACCAGGTACTCGAAGTGCTGCCAAAGCAACGTACCGCGCTGAAAAAGACAGCCTCGATATGAGCGATATCATCTAGCGGTGAATTAGGACTCCTGTGCCCAACAACAAGCTCTGCCAAATGCGACTGGTTCATGTGCGGACCGTGGTAGACGAATTGGCCATGGGTGCATTCCGGCCCCTCCAGCACAGTTGAACCCGCCGGCAAAAACCTTGCACCATTGATAAGCAAAAGGCCGGCGCGCGTGCTGCAACAAAGAGACAGGGTGAGTGGGAAGCTGCGGCACATATTGCTCAGCTGACATTCAAATTCGACAGGTCCGCGCGCACTTGCTTTCTTGCCCCTCAGGGCAGCGTTCTTGCCACCCTCATACTTAGGAGAGCGTTCCGAAGCCACCGTGCACTGTACAAGCAGTTTCGAGTGATTTATCCCCTCGCCAAAGAGTGAAAATTGTCGTGTTCCAAGGGTGTGGATAAGCTGCAAGTTGTGCGGTGCCACGCGCGACGACGATGCTAAAGGGTCAATTAAGCAAGAGCCAGTGCTAGCACATAGGCGGTGTGCCGTGCATCTAAGAAGTGACATTGTGTGTCTTCAAAATTGGAAACACTGGCGAAACGGTGTATATAGACGGAGGACAAAGAAGAGCGTATATATAGAGAGACAAACGATTTGGCCATAGCGTAATTCCTTACACCGATTTATTCATTTTGCCTGTGCAGCTCTAACGAACACCTACAATGCGTGACTTCTCTGAAGAGAGACGCGCATCCTGACCATAGCACACTCCTATGTTAGAGTGGTGCAATACGATCAGTCCTCCACCCTACCACTACGACTCAAACATCAAAAAAAAACAGAGGTGCCTATTTTTTTTAGCAAAGCAGAATGCTTTAAAGAAATACAACGACACACACACACACACACACACACACACACACACACACACACACACACACACACACACACACACACACACACACACACACACACACACACACACACACACACACACACAACAAAAAAAACCAAAACAAACAAAACCTAAAACATCCAAGCAAAACTCTGAATATCACTTCGTCTGCAAAAGGCACGCTGCACTTGTCATCTGCAGAATGTTACCCACAGCGCCTCCATTACGCGCCATATCGAAGGTAAACCCACTCTTTATTGTCTAAAGGACACACGTTTCGAGTCTTTAGCCATCGGGAAATGCAGTGCATATGAAAGGCGTGATTGCAGGCACCCCACGCTACCGTACAGTCCTTCGGCGAGCACGACGGATTTGACTGGCATTCGATGCACAGATCCATGATGTGATTTCTACAGATAGCGCAGGTGTCCACTTGAATATCCCAGGACCATAGCGCGACGGCGTTCCATTTTTTCAGCTGAAAGCGGTTTCCTTTGCTACCCTCCTCCGCGGAAGACGTACCCGGCTCGTCTTTTGCCTGCATCGAATCCCGAGATGCTTTCGTCCTCGTCTATATGATTTATTTCGACTGTTCTCGTCCCCTCTTCCACTCCGACAGCAAATTTGTTAGGGAAACAGCTCAACCACAACGTCGCGCAACACAATAGCGAGAGTTCACGGCAGAAAGCCCATTCGTGCACCGACAGTAGTAGGAACAAAAGAAAAGCATTGGAGGCATGTTAATAGATCAACGCACACATCCTCGCACTAAGGATGGAAGTGTTACCATCGCTACTTGAAAAATAATTGCATTGCTGCTACGAGCAACACGAAGGCGACACTAGTGCTCGAAAAAATGTGGAGCACGTACGGCACGCAAACATCTGCTACGTCTATCCAAAACATGCCTTCCCAGAAAGGACAGCGCGCCCCAATCCCTCTTTTTTTCAATGAGGTTAAACCCAGAAGAAAGAGTTGCGAAAGCCCACGAGACTGTGACCGCAAATTCGCGAAAGTCTACGCTTTGGTCAGATGCTTCTTCATTGTCTTTTTACTGCGGCTTCCATACCGCTTCCACCAGCATTGCACGGTTCAGCTGCTCGGTGCCAGCTTAAACGTTCCGTTAATGAAAATCTTATCCATCTTTTTCCCATTTTTTCGGTTCACAATGCGATTGCAGTGATACGTCAGCTTTGACGGAGCATCGTCCACCTCGACTAGGCCAGCAGACGAAAAAAGTTTGGTTGCAAACTCTTTGTGGAAGAACACCTGAGTTGTGCAGTCACCTTTTGCAAAAGCAACGCCTCCAACCTTGTTGTTCATTTTGGACAAGAAGCGGAAAAAGTTGTGGTCAGGAAGCGCATAATCCCTGAAAAGCAGTATTCCATCTTGCTTCAAAACTCCCTTCAGCTGTTTGATAGCCGAGAGCATTTTTTCCACCGTCGGTAGCGCGGAGAGGACAAAAACTAGCAGGATTGCATCAAACTTCTGGTGCTGAAGAGATTTGTCCGCTGCAGTGAGGGCATCCACTACAAGGGTAGCATTTTTGTCAATCCGTTGCCGCTTCGCCACCGGTGCCGTGGGGTCCGCGATCGTAGCACAGGTAGAGCTGCCAATCGCCAAGGGTAGCAGTGTAAGCTGATTTCGCTGCAGATAGCTCTGTGCGATCTCATGGCTCCTGAAGTGCGAGAGTGCAGATGGTGAGATATCGAAGCCTACAAAGTGGACATCTGGGCTTGTACATTCACGCATAATTGGAAGCAGGGTGCTCCCAGTACCGCAACCACACTCTAAAATCCACGCAGGCGAACCTCGTCTGCCCACAACGGTGCGCAGCAGCGGAAACGCATGTATGATGTAGTTCTTTAGAGGAAAGTGATGCTTTGATGCAGCGAAATGCATCTCCCATGGCTTCTCAGGGACCTCTTCCAGCGACCTGGACAATCCGGCACGACTTAATTCTGCCATACACCTACTCATATACTCATCAACATGCTTTCGCTCCGTGATGGTTAGCTCCGCTACCTTTTCGTCCCATTCGAAGTCGTTAGCATGGAGCTCGACATCCTCGGAGTGTTTAAACGCACCACCGTTACGAGTTCTAGGTACGTGTACACAAAGATCCCTTTTCATGAGGAGGCTAGTAGCAAAAATCCAGTAAAGAGTGTTGTTTCAAGTAAGCACGACAAGTAGTGATTTCCTTTCCCCATCAATTCAGTGATGAACACCAGGCGGGTGCGATGAATGCAGAAAGGCGCATCGAAGAAGAAGATCATTTGTGGATGCAGAGGGGACCATCATGTTGATTTCTCAGCTCGGACCACTGTCTTGTGGCTTTGCAGCTGCTTTTCTTCAAAAGAGCTACATCGGAAAGGAAAATCCTTCATTCGCACATCCATGCACTTTTTGCAAATGCTCGCAGAGTTACAGAGGCAACCTTCACTTTTCTTAGCTTTCTATAACCATGCAGCTGCACTTCAGCAGTATTCCTCAATGCCGCTGAAAAGCCCCTGTAGAAACCTTTTGCGGTGAGAAACAACAGCGTCGACACGAAATACAAAACAGGGGGTGGGGTGGGGTGGGGGGGGCAGAGTCCATGAACGGGTCACGGAATGCCAGCGATTCCCCTCGCTAGCCTTCCCTCCAGTCACTGTCATTCGACCTCGTTCGATACTTGACGAGTGCGTGAAGGCAGAGAAACAGGTGCAGTGCTGGCAGGTGTTGGCCACCACTCATAAGCTTGCTTTCGCATTGAATTCTTGAGAAGACAATTACCGCTTGGGGCATTGTGATCCTTACCGCCGCCGAAAAGTACCGTCTTTCCTCAGCTTTCAGCGAAAAAAGGGACTGTTTTTCTCCGCCCCTTTCCCTGAGCTTCGCCAACAGACTTTTCTAAACTGCTTTCTTCTCCAAGCAGCATATGAGGTGCAAGGCATAGCTGTAACACTTGCTCTGTGAATACTGAATTATCATTTTCGGCAATAGCTAAGTTTCCCTGCGAAAATTCCACGCTGCTTTCATCCACATTCCCGCCCTTCTCGAAACCTGATAGCATGAACAGCAGCACTTTTATTCTCAGAGATCGAAACCTATCTGCTTCCTCCCTCCATACCTTCACAATGGCCAAGGGCAACCAGAGGCGCCAGAAGAAGGTGCTGCCGACAACATCCGCGGCATCACTCGCGGCGGCGTGAAGCGCATCTCGAGCGAGGTGTACGAAGAGGTGCGCCGCGTGCTGAAGGCCTACGTGGAGGACATTGTGCGCTGCAGCACGGCCTACACCGAGTACGCGCGCAAGAAGACCGTGACGGCGTGCGATGTTGTGACCGCGCTGCGCAAGCAAGGCCACATCCTGTACGGCTACGCGTAAATGCTCGCAGAGCCGCTGCACACTCATAGATACACCTTCTTTGTTCATGCCGTCGTTTCGGTGGTGTTCTTGGTTTTCGACTTCTCCTCCCCCCACTATGGCTTTTCTTTCGTCTCGTGCTGACATCCTTCCCTACTCATCGCTGTTTGCGGAAGGCAGTACCGAAAGAAGACAGCACACCGACTCCACTGCATACCCGAAGAGAGGCCGTGCGCTGCCGTATGCGAGGCACGCTCTCGGCGTCCGTGTCTATGGAGGCTGAGTGCAACCCCGCTCCCTCCCTGTCTCCCTCAACGCCTGCCGGCACCAGAGGTCACCACGCGGGATGACGGGTCGTCTCTTCGACGTTGCTGCTCCTCCGCCGCTTGCTCGCTCATTCCCTACGCCGCAGCGCCATGCGCTCCCTTTCACTCCTTGCGCTTCTCTTCGTCTCCTCCTGTTCTCTGTTTACACACATAACACGCACGACCTCACAGACGGAAGCACCCCAATGCAGAGGACGCGCGGGGTCGTGCATCCACTGCTCAGCTTCGTGAGGCAGATGCCGGGCGGCGATGGGTGCTTTTCACTGACACTCGAGCCAGCGGGCAAGAGAGCGCAGCCGCACACCTAACGGCGCGAGTCACGGGAGAAAAAGTACGAGCTCAGAGAAAGGCACACCTGCGACCGCCTTTTCTCGCTTCTTCGGTCTCATACACCTATGGCGGTCTCCTCCTCCCGACTTCTCAAGGTAGACGTCCTTCTGTTGCACCCTCACCCGCGTGCGCGCGCGTAAGTGGCGGATTGTGACGCGGACGAAATCCAGCTCGCCAGGCGCTGCTCCCTTTTCCTTTCCCGGTCCCTGTGCCCGCCGGTGGGGAGGTTCAGCAGCCTATTTCTCGATGGCATTGTTGGTTTGGCCTTTGCGGTTCTTTTTCTGCTGGTCGACGCTGCTGGCTGTTTTGTGCTTCGCTGTGGTGTACAGCGCGTCGTGGCGCGGCGCTGTTCTCTTTCGCGTTTTCTGCACGGCCTGCCCGCCGTACGCCACGTGCTCTGTCTATCAAGCGGTAGACCATCCGGGTACAGGCTCGATTTCCCTCCCCGACGACAGTGCACCCGTCCAACGCGCGCCGCCCTCTTCCCTTGCACCTCTGCCACTTT
The DNA here is from genome assembly GCF_000002725.2 of Leishmania major strain Friedlin. Classification (NCBI taxonomy): domain Eukaryota; phylum Euglenozoa; class Kinetoplastea; order Trypanosomatida; family Trypanosomatidae; genus Leishmania; species Leishmania major. Next base: position 8,152 of record NC_007262.2, on the reverse strand, counting down.
TGCTTTCCTCTCCTGCGCGTGTGTCTACTCCTCTGCTTCTTCTCGCGTAGAGGGGGAGGGGGCACCGACACTGCTGGCGCGTCTCCCACTGGAGTACGTGCAGGCCCTCCCGCTTTTCTGTTAGGCGCTGGGGGCTTGCCATCGATCCGCGACGGATGCCAGCGAAGGGTGCAGCGGGGTAGCTGCCGCGTGCATCCTTGCAAAGGAAAGACTTGCCCGCTTTCGTCTCGGGAAAGAGAAACCCAGAGACCTGCTGTGTCCAGCAACAGTCTGCACCGCCAAAGAGGCAAACAGCCTCCCCATTCCCACAGCGCCGCACCGGTGTTGCTCGACGCAGTGACATCTTCCACTGCCGCTTCGACTCGTCCGACTCGCGAGTCCTTCGACCATCTCACGGCGCCCACCTTCCCACAACTCACTCCACCCATCTCTCCATCTCTCCATACACCCACCCACCCACACCGACACACAGGCACATGCAAGTGGAGGGCGACACACGTCCGCTGACTCGCGCGCCCTTTGCAGTCGCACGGATACGCTCACAGCTCTTCTTCACCGCTGTCTTGTGTTGCCGTGCGATCCTCTTGGGCCGCCCTCGATCCACCTGCGTCTCTGTCGGTGGTCCTGCTGTTTCGCTGTACGCAGCCAAGAGTGTGCTTGTGCCACTTTGCCGGCCACTTGCACACCTTAGGCACTCCTTCCGCCACCCCCGCACTGCGCGGGAAGTACACCATCATGCGAGAGGAGAACAATGTGCCAGCGGAGTGGGCTCCCAGGGACACGCACCGCCTCGACCCTCTTCAGCTGCTTCCCCCCTCTCAGAGGCACTGCGGGCAGAGCAGCGCTGCGGAGAGCGGAGAGGGCTGTCACTCGCGCTCACGCGGCAAGCCGGAGGTGCACTCGACTCGAGCGTCGAGCGGTGGTAAGAGGAGCACCGGCACACTGCCGAGAAGCGATGACTGCTTGAATGCCGTAGCACAGACCCCCCTGTTCAACTCCTGCGGTCATCCTCGACGATCCGCGGCACAATGTCTGCGTTTATGCACTCGACAGCGTCGTCTGGCTGCGCTAGCCGTCTTACTTGCTCTCATCGTCATGGTTCACTGGGTCATCAGCCAATTCACGACCAATGTAGGCTTACAACAGAAATCATCGATAGAGTTGCTCAATGAAGCGAACCGTGAATATGAGTCTTCATCGCCGTTCTCTGTCCTGGTGCAGCACGAGAGTGCTGTTGAGCGGTTGACGACCACACAGCGTGGTCTTGCGGCCTCTGGCGCTGGCTCTCTGGCGAGACTCGACCGGGATCAGCTGCCGTCATGGACGTTACGTGTGATCGACGAGGACTGCACGATGTGCTTCGACAATGTCACATACGCTTCTGCGGTCGCTGCGGATGCGGGGAGATCGACTAACAAGACGGGACATCATAAGCAAAAAGGGCTTTCCGTGTTCGCGACGACATCTGCACCGCTGGGCCTCATGGGGCCGATGCTGTTTGCGATGGCGAGCGTGACGGACGACGTGGACGTTGCAGCGGAACTGCCGCGGTGGCAATGGGTGACCTGGTCGTACGCGCAGCAGCGCCGCTTCGTTCACACATCGCAGTCGCGCAGCACAGGTGAGCGACCGAGACACTTGATCGTGTTGGGCATACCTTCAACGGACCAACCGATGCGCTACCCTCTGCGGGACGCACAGCGGGCGACGTGGCTGACGTACCGAGAGGTTGCACGCACCGAGAACAACTTTACTGGCGCGCTGCTGCAGCTCTACGTGTTCGCTGCTGCACACCGAGATTCTGACTACACAGCGCAGTACCTCGGGGACACGGCGCAGGTGGCCCCGACAGTGAGCGAGTACGCCGCAGCAACTGAGCAGCACCTGGCTGTGGAGGGTGGAGACGTCAACAATGCACCCCCCTACCTGCAGTGTCGCGTGGTGCTGCGTGATGGGTGGCGCGACATCCCACGAAGCGATGACGCGGTGTGGAGATCACCCTGCGCTGGTGTAAGGACCACCGTGGTGACTGCGGCAAGTCTTGTGGCCGGGACCTCGTCCCTCACGGCTCTTTCAGCCCAGTTGTCGCTGCCCGTGACACCTGCCTTCACAGCAGCGGCGCAGTACGTGTGCCACGCGTCCGCGGCACTGTGGCAGGAGGCGCTGCACCATCGCAACTCGCTATGGCTGGACTTTTTGACGGACCGCAAGCCGACCACGAAAAAGAAAATGGGCATGGGTATATCGTGGGGTATACCGACGGAAGTAGGCATGTCTCAAAAGACCGTGTTGTGGCTGAACTACGCGTACACTGCCTTCCCGGACGTGCCGTACATCATGAAGGGCGACGACGACATGTACCTGAAGGTGCCACAGTACTTGAGCGACCTGCGGCATGTGCGCGGTGGGTGGCAGAAGCCGCGCAACTTGACGGTGACGATTCCACACAGAGGGGTTATCCCACCGACACTGGCCATCAACGACGCGGAGGAATGCCTGTATCGAGTGTGGTGGCTCTATAGAAGTAAACTCGCGTATGGCAACGGCGTGGGCTACATTCTGGACCGTCGCCTCATCCAGGCTGCACTGAACCCGTTTGATGACTTCAATGCTCTTCTGATGAAGCTGCTGACAAATCCCTACGATTACAGGCTGGAAAAGGAATATCTTAGCTTGAACATGCAGCACGAGGATAAGCATATCGGGAAGCAGATAAGAGATCACCACGACGCCGTGGAGAGGTTCTGCCCCAAGAAGCGCGTGTGCTACATGGCTGACCGGCGGTTCCGGGCGCACCAGATTCTGCGGCCAAAGCCTGTCAAGCTGACGTGGATCTCGGTGATGGCGCACTTTGGCATGTCAGCGATTCCATACTATGTCCACTACTTCCACAAAAATGAGTTCAAGGTGGCCGAGGAGGCCAAGCGGTTGATTGCGCAGGGCATCGACGTGAACACGATTGAGGAGAATGCAACGCAGCGAATGCACGAGTGGGTGGCGTCTCAGGTGCCGAGCACACTCGTGGGGCTCGGAGCGTCATTCGATCTCGACTGGGTACGCGGAGACCCACGCACTGCGTACACTGTAGCCGAGGAGGACGAAGTCGCGGTATACGATGTTCGGTACAAGCTCCGCCGAAGGAACGATATCGCGTGTGTCTTGGAGTCTGATAAGAGGTAGATTGGCCTCCATTGTGCCAGCCCTCCAGCCCCGTTTGTGCTCTTTCTGCGTTGTCTCTTGTGACGTCGAGGTTGTGTTCAAGCGACACGGCGATTGGAAGGGTACGGAAATGTGACGCCAGCGATTCGGCTCTAAACTCACCACCGTTCTGGTGGTTTTGCTTTCCAGAGTTCAAGTACCTTCCTTATCATTGCGCTGCTGTAACAGCTACACCTTCGTTCGTCTTTTCTTTTGCTTGGCGCTAGGGCACTGATGGTCGGCTTTCACTGGTGTTTTTGCCGTTCTGAGGCGTGCGCCTCATGATGAGATGTGCTGTGCATTGCTCCAAGTCATTGCTTTTCCTGTCGCCGTGTTTTCTTTTCCTTCTCTTTCCTGATGCAGTGAAGCTAGCTCTCTCTGTGTTGCTCTCTCTTCCTTTACGTCGTACATCAGACGTGTTCTAACCTCTACCTTTAGGAGGCCCTCTAAACAACTGTGTTCAGCTCGACTAGGTGAGGACAAGAGGCGCGTTGGGAGCAATGGACTTCACAAAGAGTCGGTAGCGTGGAGAGAGCGCGGCTTCTTCTATCCCAATTCTTCTGTACAGATGCAAGCCATAGACAATGTGCCGCCCCTATCTCTCTCTCTCACATCTGCTGTCTCTGGTTTGAATTCTGATGATTGCTTTCTCATGAACACAGCGACCGCCCCGCCGAGCCTTCGCCGTGCGTTACAGATATGTTTCTTTGTTTCATTCACCCTCTTCGCACCTACGCTCCCGATTGTTGTTTCTTTGTTGACTTTTGTTTTGTTTCCGTCTTCCTCCGCATTCATGACACGCGTGTAGTGTTCGCTCATCTCTAATTGTTTTCTTTCCGTCTTCCTCTGCATTCATGACACGCGTGTAGTGTTCGCTCATCTCTAATTGTTTTGTTTCCGTCTTGTTCCGTTATTTCTTCTTGTCCTTTGTGATACAATGCAATGTTCCATGTGTACGAGTCGCACGCATAGTTGCCGACGAGGTGGTTGGGCGGCGAGCAGCTTGCAAAAAAAAGAGAGAGGAAAAAATAAAAACATACCCAGAGACAAAAAACGTGAACACCATAACAGACGGGCGAGGGCCCGCCTTCGTGTGGCGTTTTCTGTGACGGCGCATCCCAGGTGTCCGTTACTTGCATGAAGATGAGCCTGTCTTGGAGGGCTGTGTGCAGTCCTGCACGAACGCGTAAGCGGTGCTCTACAACCTGTCCTGCGCCTGAGCCACCAACGCTGTTTCGCTTCCAGATCCGCCGCCAGTACCGCGTCTCCCTCTCCCCTCCCTCGCCCTTCTACTCGCATCACATCCTTTTGGCAGCCGTTACGTGAGTTCCTTTCACTACACAGCACACGCAAGAAGGCGGCCGAATGCTCCCGTGGTACATGCCGGGCTGTCACCGAAAGAAAAAACAAAACTATCTCGTGCTCTGGACTCGTTACCGCGGACTCCTTGGCGTGCCTTTCGCCCCGCCTTTGCCCGCCTCCCTCTTACTTGACACTGCGGTGGCACCAGTGAGTGGAGTGTGTGCGCGTGTGACGAATCCTGAAAACCCATCCGGGAGTAATGTCGGACAACGAATGTCCCAGAGGACCGTGTCGCGCGGCAAGCGACGGCGGCCGTGGGTTGGAGGCAGACCGTGGAATGCGTACGGAGGGCAGCAGCGCGAATGACTGCCGGTGCGGTTCCCGATTCGCACGCTTGCTTTTCCTTGCGCCACTCAGTAGGCTCGACGCTAGCTGTCTGGCGAAGACTCGCCGATCTGGGCGGCTGCATATTGAGGCGTGGAAGAAAATGTAGTCACCCAGGTGCTCTGCGGGAAAAAGAACAGCGCTCTGCATAGGCCGTGTGATGCGGCGATGAGGGACCTGGACTCTTCCGTGAATCCCATAAGCGCCTTACAGTGGCTCAACAGAGAATCGCTTCCCCAAACACCACGCCCTCCAGCGTCCGGCACGGGTTGTGCTCACAAGGTCTCATAGCGCAGTCTTCGATACACTTGCATCGCAAGGTGCAGGCAGTAGCGCCGACGAGGAGGGGGAAAAGAGGCCCGAAGGTTGCACTATTCGACACGCAAACCGGATCTCACGTGTGGAAACATGACCAAGGCAGCCAGCGGAGCTGTGAAGTAGCCGATGCGATACTCTGCAGTGACTGTGTGCAGGTTGACAACATGCGGAGGGTGTCTGCTGTGCGAGCGGACACTCACAATCTGTCCCTAGTCGTGCTGCCAGCTGCAAAGTAGACTCTCTGTCTGCCGATGACACTATGAACGCAACCTCGCTCACTGTCTGCGGTCGCGCCAAGCCTTCCCCTCTTTGCAGAAGCCTTTCTATGACAACTGGAGAGACGCGCAGGAGTAGTGCGCCGCGCAAGTCTGTACGCAGCAAACAAGCATTGTTCAGCTGCACTACCCACTGCTGCCCGACAGGGGCACTCGAGTTACTCAGACTCCACCTTTCCATTGCAGTGATGGAGGGTCTGGTGGGCAGGGCGGCAGGCACGATGAAAAGCGAGTGATCCAAAGCGACGCTCTTGTGTACTCCAAGCAGATAAGCTGCGCTCACGGGCGGGGGTGCGCATCTGTGTATGGAGTGAGAGTAGTGGGATGTTTCTATTCTCACGCGATCGGCATCGCTGCGACAAGCAAAATCACGCCCTAGCGTTGGAAAGGTGTGCTGAGGCGGATGCAAGGCGCTGCAGCAAGAGCTGTGGGTTGGAGCCTCTGGTTTGTTCTGCTCCGCGCGGTCAGTGTTTGAACATGTGCACGCTCGCTTGTCGCTCCCTCTTCTCGACGGCTCAACCACACACGATTGCGGACGCTGCGGCAACAGAGTAGAGGCAACGCTGCGCAGAACCGCCTGCGTGTGGGCCTACATGTTTGCCGATGTTATAGTGAAGACCGCCGTGTGTCTGAGGGGACCCTCGTTCTTGCCTCAAAGGGCCCCTTCTGACATGCCTCAAGGTAAACGGGAGCGTGCACTGCAGCCCTGAGCCATCACCGCAGCGCCAAGCGATGCGGCAGGAGGTTTGGCCGTCCTCTGTGCCTTCCCGCCACTGCGTTCTTCATAGGGTGGTCACCTTCTCTTCGGGGGAGGCTGAGCAGCGTCACCACACACGGATCAGCGAGGCCGCCCAGAGAGGATGGGATCGTGCCCTCAGCGAGGGCAGTGGACGTATTGTGGCGTACGTCACAGCGAAGGTGCCTTTGTGAGTACGCCTGAACTTCTGCTCGGGAATGTAGGTGGAGAGTACTGTGAATCTGATGCGGTACTTACGCCCCTGTTCCGCTGGACCAACTGCTTTGAGCTCGATCCTCTCGTGCCCCGCCCCCGCTCTCTCCTGCTCCCGCCTTTTTTCCGGTAACGCCTCCCTGTTGCCTCGCAGTGAGCTACTAGGAAAGGCTGCACCGTGAGAAGTCCCGCGCGCGTGCACCTCCTTCCCAGGTGCTCCACGTAGCGCTCTCCCATACCCTGCACCTCATAGACACTGCAACACAGCTGTTTCGGATCCGCTGCTTTCTCCCGTTTAGTTGTTCGCGTGCTGTGTGGCTGTTGCGCAGCGGCAGTCGTTGCTGTGCGCAGCATGGATGCAGCGCTGAGGGAAATGGAGTCGATGCGTGCTGAGTGACCGAGTGCTACAGAGAAGGGAGTGCTCTGGGAATGGTATCGTGCGCACTGGCCTCTTCAAAGCGTGATGCGGGGTCCCAATGGCCGTCTTCCGAGAGATACGCGTTGGGGCTGCCATGGCAGTTGTGGTTGCGCCTGCCAAAGTGGAGGCAGAGACGACTCAGCGCTTTTGTGCCGAGAAAGGGTGCGGAACGGACCACGAGCAGCAGGGCGGACTTCAGCGGGCAGGGGACAGCTGCAGGCTTTTCTCGATGTCTACCCCTTTCCCTGCCCTTGACGACCTTGAGTACAGGGTTTCGTGGTTGAGGAGGCGCGGGCTTGCCTCGCGTCCGCCCAGCGTTGATGCACTGTGTGCCATAGCGATGTGTCTGTGAAGATTCTGGTGGATTTGAGGGCAGTGCACACTATTGGCAGACTCGACGCTGTTCTACTGGAAACGCTAGTGGTGTCGCGCCTGTAGACGACTACTGCTTTCCGCATACCTTTCGCTGCAGACGACGTAGCTTCGCCCCTGATCACCTGGCTGCAGCGAAGACGGAAAGGGAGGCATACGAAGACGGCCCTCAGCATCGCGCGTCATCTGGGCGGATGGGAAAGAGCTTTTCTTTCCGCTTATTTCATCTGGAGCGACACCCTCTCCAAGTGTACACGCTACGGTCACGTTGTGTGTGCTTGTGCGCCTTGCCTCTGCGACCGGGTTGAGCATGAAGAAGAGCACCTGCTCCACCACCGCGCTAGTTGCTCTCCATCTTGTGGCTGTTTAGACGACTGCTGCATTTCTCTATCTTCGACGATGTTTGCGTCGGCGCGCGCTGCCTGTGGCCCGCTCAGCTGTTTCGCGGTTAGGGTTAGGGTTAGGGTTAGGGTTAGGGTTAGGGTTAGGGTTAGGGTTAGGGTTAGGGTTAGGGTTAGGGTTAGGGTTAGGGTTAGGGTTAGGGTTAGGGTTAGGGTTAGGGTTAGGGTTAGGGTTAGGGTTAGGGTTAGGGTTAGGGTTAGGGTTAGGGTTAGGGTTAGGGTTAGGGTTAGGGTTAGGGTTAGGGTTAGGGTTAGGGTTAGGGTTAGGGTTAGGGTTAGGGTTAGGGTTAGGGTTAGGGTTAGGGTTAGGGTTAGGGTTAGGGTTAGGGTTAGGGTTAGGGTTAGGGTTAGGGTTAGGGTTAGGGTTAGGGTTAGGGTTAGGGTTAGGGTTAGGGTTAGGGTTAGGGTTAGGGTTAGGGTTAGGGTTAGGGTTAGGGTTAGGGTTAGGGTTAGGGTTAGGGTTAGGGTTAGGGTTAGGGTTAGGGTTAGGGTTAGGGTTAGGGTTAGGGTTAGGGTTAGGGTTAGGGTTAGGGTT
>NC_007261.2:732500-742537 GCF_000002725.2 Leishmania major strain Friedlin | reverse complement strand
AACCCTAACCCTAACCCTAACCCTAACCCTAACCCTAACCCTAACCCTAACCAGTACAGTAGCACACCCGTACACCAGTACAGTAGTACACCGTCACGCACCCGTCCAGGTGGAGAGGGTGTCGCTGTGCAAGGAATCAGTGGAGATATAAACCCTAACCCTAACCCTAACCCTAACCCTAACCCTAACCCTAACCCTAACCAGTACAGTAGCACACCCGTACACCAGTACAGTAGTACACCGTCACGCACCCGTCCAGGTGGAGAGGGTGTCGCTGTGCAAGGAATCAGTGGAGATATAAACCCTAACCCTAACCCTAACCCTAACCCTAACCCTAACCCTAACCCTAACCCTAACCCTAACCCTAACCCTAACCCTAACCCTAACCCTAACCCTAACCCTAACCCTAACCAGTACAGTAGCACACCCGTACACCAGTACAGTAGTACACCGTCACGCACCCGTCCAGGTGGAGAGGGTGTCGCTGTGCAAGGAATCAGTGGAGATATAAACCCTAACCCTAACCCTAACCCTAACCCTAACCCTAACCCTAACCCTAACCAGTACAGTAGCACACCCGTACACCAGTACAGTAGTACACCGTCACGCACCCGTCCAGGTGGAGAGGGTGTCGCTGTGCAAGGAATCAGTGGAGATATAAACCCTAACCCTAACCCTAACCCTAACCCTAACCCTAACCCTAACCCTAACCAGTACAGTAGCACACCCGTACACCAGTACAGTAGTACACCGTCACGCACCCGTCCAGGTGGAGAGGGTGTCGCTGTGCAAGGAATCAGTGGAGATATAAACCCTAACCCTAACCCTAACCCTAACCCTAACCCTAACCCTAACCCTAACCAGTACAGTAGCACACCCGTACACCAGTACAGTAGTACACCGTCACGCACCCGTCCAGGTGGAGAGGGTGTCGCTGTGCAAGGAATCAGTGGAGATATAAACCCTAACCCTAACCCTAACCCTAACCCTAACCCTAACCCTAACCCTAACCAGTACAGTAGCACACCCGTACACCAGTACAGTAGTACACCGTCACGCACCCGTCCAGGTGGAGAGGGTGTCGCTGTGCAAGGAATCAGTGGAGATATAAACCCTAACCCTAACCCTAACCCTAACCCTAACCCTAACCCTAACCCTAACCCTAACCCTAACCCTAACCCTAACCCTAACCCTAACCCTAACCCTAACCCTAACCCTAACCCTAACCCTAACCCTAACCCTAACCCTAACCCTAACCCTAACCCTAACCCTAACCCTAACCCTAACCAGTACAGTAGCACACCCGTACACCAGTACAGTAGTACACCGTCACGCACCCGTCCAGGTGGAGAGGGTGTCGCTGTGCAAGGAATCAGTGGAGATATAAACCCTAACCCTAACCCTAACCCTAACCCTAACCCTAACCCTAACCCTAACCCTAACCCTAACCCTAACCCTAACCCTAACCCTAACCCTAACCCTAACCCTAACCCTAACCCTAACCCTAACCCTAACCCTAACCCTAACCCGTACACCCGTACACCCGTACACCCGTACACCGTTACGCCTCCGCCGGTCAGAGTGTGTTTCGCTGCGGATTAGAAGCGTGGAACTGATTCACAGCACGCTATATATACGGACACCGATGTGCTTGCACTTGTCCGGGATTATGTGCTGACAGAAATGAGAGGCGATACGGTTGTTTTGGTATGTATACAACGGCAACGGTTAAGTGCTGTTTTTGCACAGGAGACGATGCTTTCGGCGGCCAATCGCTCAGTGTATAATTTGGTTCGCTGGTTTTGTATTACGGCGTTTGTGCAGGCGAAGATGGCTAGAAGGTTCTTTGCGGACTCGGCTTCTAGTCTCGACGGTGCGTGGTTTTGTACTCGCTTTTTCTTTAGATCGTTCGCAAGATTGAAGAAAAGATGCTGTTTGGGCTTGAGTGAAACGACACAAAGAGTGCAAAGAAGCCGCTTGGGCAACATCTCTGTATTCTTGTCCCCCCCCCCTTCTTGCGCAATTGATGAACTGGCGAGTCGTAGGGCTGAGAGGCTCTGCGGGAAGAGACCGACTTTTTTTTTGGCGGGTAACACGGATGCTTCTGGGCGACACGTCAACCTAAAGCTTCATGTAGAACGACGGCACTGTCATGTAATATGGGCTCCCCGCTGTGTGACCATCATGATAATGGCAGAGTTGAGCAACGTCTGTGCTTGAGAGTCATTATGATTCTTCGGTTCCGCTGGAAAGGCGGTGGTAAGTGGGTGAATGATGCGTGTGGTGTGGAAAACGATGCACATTGGCTGTGCTGGTGTGCTGTAGCGATCGCGATGGAGTGGGTGTGCAACTGTGCGAAGCGGTGCCTGTGCCTTTGGCATTGGGTATGGTGTAAGACAAAGAAATTTTCACTGGCACCAGTCGACAACGCTTAGGGTGAAAAGACTTTGGTGTCGAATTCAATTTTCACTGAAAGCAAATTCAGAAAACGGAGATGAATTCGGGAAAAAGTGGCCACTTGCTTTTGTACGCATGTGCTCTTGATGGACCATTAATCGATCACGCGGCAGTCCCTCGGGTGAGAGCATGTGATTCGCTGTTTTCGTTATGGAAAACGTCGAAAGAGGTTCCTGAACGCTACTGTAATGGCATCTTCTACCCGCTTTGTCTTTTGCTTGCACGACCTCTGGGTAAATATGTGATTTTGCTGATAGCCTCCAAAGCTGATGTTTTTACCGCACGCGAGCGATCGAAGATGAAGGTGTACTGCATTTACGATGGAAAGAATGTCAAGGGCGAGGTTGTAAACAGGATGGCAGAGTCCTTCAAGCTGAAGATCGATATACCAGCCTCCTGGAGAGAAGGGCCGTGTGAGCGACTTCTTACGTTCTTTCTGAGAACACTAAAGGCGAAGCGTGATGTCGATGTGGCTGCCGACGAGGTGGTGATGCAGTGTAGTGGTCTTGTAATCAGGCTGCGAGACTCTATAGGAAGTTGTGTTTCTGATTACAACGACATCGTTATTCTGCACAAGATACCGGAAAAGGTAGAGGGGACCCATGAAGGCGAGCTGAAGTGTACCAACTTCGGCTGTAACGAGTACTACAAGGAGGAAGAGAATACGGACAACTCATGTCATTATCACTCCAAGGGTCCCGTATTTCACGACTTGGAAAAGCACTGGGGGTGCTGCGAAGGCAAAAAGGCCTTTGACTGGGAGAGTTTCGAGCAGATCCCAAAGTGCTGTGTGGGTCGCCACAGCACATCAAACAAGCCGTTTGTGTTTCCGAAGGAGGAGGTGTTGAACATCCCTCTTTCGGCCTCTCAGGTGGCGCAAGCAAGCGCGGCATCCTCGGGCATGCACGACGGGAAGCGAACGACTGGGCCGAGGGAGTTCGAGGGGGCTGCGTTTGCGCAGACCCAGCCCCAGGAAATTGTGGATGGCAAGGCGAGGTGTCGAAATTTCGGTTGTGCAAAGGAGTTTGTGGTCGCGGAGAACACGAAGTCGTCTTGCCGTTACCACAAAGAGGGACCTGTTTTCTGGGACACGTACAAGTACTGGAAGTGCTGCCCGGATAAGAAGTGCTTAGAGTTTGATGACTTTGTGAAGGTTCCCGGGTGCTGCGAGGGAGCGCATAGGCTGTGAAAGTGAACAGAATCGAGCACATATACATATATGTGGGTATGAGGCGCAAAGCTCCCCTGCCTTTTCTTAAGCGGACATGCGAAATTCATGCCTTTGTTTTTAGTCCCTCTGCCGGCTTTTCTCTCTACACTTTGGCAAGTGGAAAAATACGTTTTCATAACGGATCGCTGTGGCTAGGGAGCTAATGAGTGTGTTAGGTGTCGTCTGTATCTTGGATGCACTGTTGACTTCTCTAGCCTTGTTATGAGTTTCCTTTTCTCGTGACAACGAAAAGGAGTAGTGGAGAAATGTTTGAGCACCAGGCGCAGCTCCGTACTGCTGCTCATGCAAGAAGATACTGTACTATTTGCAAGCTGCTTTCTTCTCTTTTTTGCCAGTCACGCAGGTACATATATCTTTTTCCCCCTCACAATGGCGCCTTTGAGCGTTGCTTACATCAGCGGCACAACCCTTTCTCAGTTTCTGGGTGCTGCATTCTCTTGTATGAGTGGTCGCAAGTACATTTGTAAGCTCTATGGATTTATTCAGAATGTCCATGAAATCACGGACGATCGAATCACGCACGAAAGTCGCGGCGTAGTAATACTAGGTGCCACTTCTATCGGCTGCAGCGATACGTCTGCTGGAATGCAGAATATGGGGTACTTGACAATATGCCACTCACCATCTCACAAACTGTCGTATGCAGATACGCAGAAACTGCAGAGGAAGCCGGGGCCAGGGGATGCTACACAACAGGTTCTGATGCACATTACGAGCGAAATGAAAAGTGATGGTACTGCGCGAGTGCTTTACAGCTTGTACGAAGTGGGAGTGAAGCCGTTGATGCCGCTACAGCTAAAAGTGGATAACCTTGTTGGTGTTTTGGGGGGCTTCGCAAAGCTGTCGAACGCTTACGCTCGCAATGTGTCCCTGACAGCAGCGCTGCCAGCTAACGTTGGTGCGGGGAACGAAATGGAAATGGTCGAGTTTGAAGACCCTCATGCGAAAGAACTGGAAGCTCTGGCTCGAGAAAAGGCGGATTTAACCAAGCGTCTTCTTGAGCTGAATCGGAAGTTGTCGAACTGTAGAAGATCAGAAATGTCGTGAGTGTAGGGGAAGGGCACCTTTACAGAGGCGTTCGAGAATCCCTTTAGCGGCTCTGTATTCATCGACCTTCTTCTTTTGGTTAGTGGCGCCGTTCGTCACTCATTCGGCTATGAGGTAACTGCTCAAGGAGAAAAAGAATTCCCTTGTGTTTTTTTCTTTGCGTGCTTATGTTCGAATCGTGAGTGGAGGCTGAGAGTGCATGTCCCTCCACTAGCGCGCGCTTGACAGCCTGCTTCTGCGAGACCTTTGCAATCAACGATAAGTGCTGCTGCTACTACTGGTGCGCAGGTGAAGCTTCACACCCTTATACGTGCGCCTTGTCCGCCTATTTATCTCTGTACTGTTTCCCCTGCGTCATTCTTTATAATAATAATGGAGTCCCTGCTAGCCTTTGCGGGACATGGAAGCGGTACTCGCTCTTCACACAAAGCAAGGGCAGGGTAGGTCGTTGGAGTTGTCGCTGGAGTCGAGTAGCACCATTCTCACCGCAACTTCTCGCCGTGTGGTTGAAAATGGAAATGACCTTGTCTGTCTCTGTGAGGGACCGTGTTGCTCTTTGTACTCGTTAGCCGATCGCAAGCTTTTTTTGCTAGGCACGTACTTTTTCCGGCGGTCTGGAAACCTTCTATTATTCAGCGTCGTTGCTGGTGAGGAGGTGAAGGAGTTTCCTGATGGCGCCAGCGCACAGATTGCAGCATCTACTGACAAAAGTGTGCTGCAACTTTCTGGTGACGGGGATGTTAACTTCGCGGGGTTTATCGGAGATGCCCTTGTCGTTGGCACCAGCGCCGGGTATCTCGGTATGCTTTTTGTGAGCCCTGATCGACGTCGTGTTCTTGGAAAGTCGACACGCGTGCAAGACAGACATGGAGTGATTTGGTGCATTCGCTACGATTCGAGAGAGTGTATATGTGTATCTTCCGACACCATGACGGTGATTCCTGTTATCCCAGAGTCCGAGGGTGCCATTATCCGCACCAAAGAGTTCGAGGGCGGCTCAGTCGCGTCAGTGGCGGCGTCGCAGACTGAGCCGGACTGCTTTTTTGTAGCTCACGGGGAAAGCCGTAATCTGACAGTAGTGCATGGAGATTCTGGCCGCACTCTCCATAAGGAAACGCTCTCGCTGTTGTCGGAGGAGCCGGACCCAGCCTTGGACGTAGCGCGAGTGATCCCGACGATTTATGCGCATGGCTGCAGCGGTGTGTCCTTGCTTGCCGTAGTCTATCCGGACGCCGTGTCGTTTACTGCATGGGAAGGTCACTTGCTGGTGTCCACAGCAGCGGTGAAGAATGAGCTCACTACATCCTTTGGTCTTGCGTTTTGGAAAGGCACGGCAGATGGTGCCCGGCTGTGCGTTGTGCGCTCCGACTCTCGATGCCTGATGTATGATGTGGTTATGAGCAAGAGCTTGCCTGGCGTGGAGGAAATTGTAGTGGCTCAGCAAGTGACGCTGCCTAGTCATGTGGCCTGTCTGATGGGTGGGGTGGAGACTGGCGTCTTCCTGTGTTGGCGCAGTGGCACCTCACTAGCGCGCTACACCGCTCTACTGCAATCCCGCGCGGAAGAGAACAAGTTCGAGCCTATCAAGGTGTGCAGCGCTGTCCGCCCCTCGCTCGCCTCAACCTCCGTGCTGCTGCTCGAGGTAGTTCCGATTTACGGCAGCTACGGCGTTGTGTGCTTGTTCAGCACGGGAGAGTGCCACCTTTCGCTGTACAGCAAACCTGGTACGGTACTGCTCGCAGTCGAGGAGCACCCCTATGATGCAACGAGCTGTCTAGCGTTCGAGGGCGACGCAGGCAGGTACTCTTGTGTGCTTGGGTTCAACGCCGGCGACATAAAAGTGTTCGTTGGCGGCCAAATACAGGCAAACGTTCGTGTCGCACACTGTGGTGCCGTGGACCGGCTACTGAAGCTCCCGAAAATGAATGAAACAGACGACACGTTGTTCGTGAGCATGTCCACGGAAATGGGTACTGTGTGCTGCCACGCGGGCGCGAACGCTGCGGTGTCGCGGACCATGTGCTCCCCATCGAGGCCGCTTACCGCTTGCCTGCTTAACCGCAAGCTAGAGTACATGTTTCTGTTCTCGGAGGATACCGGCAACCTCTGGCACCTCCCCACGTGTCGTCTCGAGCGGGCGTTTCGGTCGCCTCCTGGGACACTGGATCGGCAACTGGACAACCTCCTTGAGCACCACTGGGCATCCGCGCTGAGTATCATCAGGTACCGGTTTGTGGGAGGGGAACACTACGCAATCCGTATCGATGTCGACTGCCTTCTCAGTGGCCTCGGTGTAGGGGAGCAGTCCTTGAAGCGGTCGTCGTTGGAGTATAGCTCGGCATTGAGACTGATGCTCGGGTGCCTCGGCGAGAGCTGTCCTCCTTCACTTCCCA
This sequence comes from Leishmania major strain Friedlin, assembly GCF_000002725.2. NCBI lineage: Eukaryota > Euglenozoa > Kinetoplastea > Trypanosomatida > Trypanosomatidae > Leishmania > Leishmania major. Next base: position 735,409 of record NC_007261.2, on the reverse strand, counting down.
GAGAGGATGCTCTTTGCGAGGTGTTGGATGACTTGGGCTTAGTCGTGACTGGAGTGCAGACGCACGAGTGTGTTTGGTGCGCGATCTTGTTGCTTTGCGGACTTCTAAGCCGCACGTCGGACGGAGCATGCGCGTCCGCCATCTGCTGCATAATAGAGTCGCTTGGTGACAAGCTTACCTCCAGCCTGGCTCCAGATCCATACCGACAGGCCGACGCCGTGCAGCACCTTTTATCGCGCTTCTATACACTGCGACGGTCAACACCTGCGGCATTTCGCCACGCACTTCGGCTGATGGCAACGAAGATGTCTGTGTGCAGCCTCGCCGATGTTGTGAACTTGCTGCGGTCACGTGCGTTGGCCGCGCAATCGCCCGAAGCTGCGGGAGACGAAGCAGCTGGTGCGCTGCCGCTGATTGAAAGTGAAAGCGCATTTACTGCCCTATTGGTTCTGTTGAGCCTGGCTTCTCAGCGCGCCGACTACAGCCTCCAAGCGGAAACGCCGCTTTTCAGCCTCCTACGCCAGAGCACGGTGGAGGCTCAGCGCGCTGTCAGAGCCGCGTTGGACGACGATCACACGCTTTCCCATCGGTCCGCAACACTGCTCGGGTTGGTGGAGAGCCACGCCACTCTGTGCGCCTTGGGTGAAACGAACCCCTTCCAGAGCTTCGTGAAGGCCCTTGTGAGGGAAGCTTTTCGTGGGAGTGGCGAGGAAACCAAGCAGGCGTCGCTAGAGGCGCTGGAGCGGCTGGTGGGGCAGGACCCGCAGGGATTTCTCTCTACCTACGTCGTAACAGACTTTCACCTTAACGCAGAGTGTCGGCCGTACATTATTGTCTTCCTTGCCCACTTCGTTAAAAACTTCCCATACGAAGCCTATACCGTGTTTAGCACAATCGCGGACATATTTGTGAGCGGTCTGAGCGACCTTTCTTCCGTCAGCAAGGACGCTGCCTCCATCTATCACACTGCTGTGTCGCAATTGCTGCGCGTCACGACGGCGTCGCTCCCCAGCGTATCGCTACAGCAGAGCCTACGGCACCTCGCGGTGGGCCGAAGCGACGGCAAGGTGGTGGTGTACAACGTGAAGGCAGCATCGATCGTAACCGCCTTCCAGGCTCACTCAGCGCCGGTTTTGGCAGTTGCCTACAGTGGCAACACATCAACTCTTGATATCGCCACCATCGCCGAGACTCTGGACGAGATCAAGGTGTGGCGGTCGCCAAATCAGTCGTCGTCCCTCACCAGCTTCTTCAGCGGCAGTGGCAGCACGAGCTTCAAGCTGGTTGCCGCCGCACCTGTGCCGTCGATGGGCCTGCGTGGAGAAAGCCTGTCGCTCCTCATCAAGTACTTTCAACTCAACTGGCTGTCCCCGCAGTGTGTCGAGTTTTCTTCTCCGTATCACGGTAAGGTGCAAGTGGCGCTGCCGTGAGTCCCATTGCCTTCTCCCAGGTGTCGATGTGCGTGTGTGCGCTTGGCTCGATAGTGGGGGAACTTGGACCGGGTGAAATGATGCGTCGCGCAGGCAAGGTGTGAGAGCGAAGAAAGAGAAGAGCAATCATGTAGAATAGGGCGGGCTCACAGTACAAGAGCAGCGAGGGTTTAGCAAGATGGCTGGTGCAGTGCCACAAGTGTTATGTGCGGCCGCTCACCATAGGGGAGGCGGAGAAAACAGAACAATGTGCCTTTTCCCCACTACGCATGCCTTGAAGCAATACAGTGTACCGCCGATGCGCCGACGCCTCCTGACACAACGCTGTGCTCGCACCCTCCATCCTCGCACCCGCTCTTCTTCTCACCTATTCCGGTGATTACCGGCTGCCGTATCCCCGGGAAAATGGTGGACGGCGCTGGTTGCAGAGGAAACTCTTCACACGGGCACACACACACACACGCACAGTAAGGATCACGCAAGTGCAGCATGTCTAGGGCAACGGGCAACAACAACGCCGTTGTAAAAGGCGGTGAGCCTGTGCCAAATAAGGAGGAGAACCTTCCGGTCCTCGCACGGGTGATCAACCACCTTCTTACGCCGGGCTCCTCCCTGTCGCCGATCGTGTGGATCAGCTTCAATCTAATCATGCTGGCCCTCTTTGGGGTCTGGCTCATGTTTGTGTTCGCGATGCACGATAACATCCACATCTGGGCTTTTGGCTTCTTAGGGCTTGGCCTGACCGCCTCCACGAACTGGCTCATGAAGATCATCTTCAGCTCTGGCTTGGACTTTGCCTCGCAGCAGCAGCGTGAGGCAGTGGAGAGGAAGAGCAGCGACAAAAAGAATGATTAGCACGTTTGGTTGCCCTTGTCGTCTCGACCGGTATTGTGCCCAGATGGGTAATAAAACGGAACACATGAATCTGCCGAGCTGCTCTGTGACACATGTCCTGCTGGCTTTTGTCACTGCTCGTTGCCGCTCATCGTTTCTCGGCGCTTGAAGCACCTCGCCGCTCCCTGCGGTTGGGAAGGTGACAGCGCAGAGTGAGCTGTTCTCCATAATGGCCGAAGAGAAGCCAGCGCAAACGCCGTTGGGCTGCGCACTTGAAGGAAGCTTCAATGCGCGGGGAGCTCCTGATAGCTTGCGCCACCTTCCCCCCCCCCTCCTTTCTCCTCGCTTGTTTTCGCTTGCACTCGGCGTGCCCGCACGTCGTCTCCATGGTGAGCACCTTTTGTCTCGGCAAACGCGCGACGACGCCCCCCCCCACACACACACACTGCTGCTGTGTACGTGGGTTTCGCATCACACCGATGTCACGCACACTCCCTGGAAAAAGAGGAGAAAAAGAGCGTGCAAAGCCGTAAAAGGAACGTTGGAAAGGCGGAGTGACCAAGATCACGCATGTGGCGCACGTCATGCGCGGCGCGCTCGAAGGCGCTGTCTCCGTACGCGCAGGCGCTGAAGCAGGTGGCACTC